>NW_004524717.1:2050591-2051132 GCF_000260255.1 Octodon degus | reverse complement strand
AATAATAATAATAATTTAGAAAAATCAAGAACCTGATGGATTCCAGCCAAATTCTACGAGAACTTCAGGAAAGATCTAACATTAATACTCCTCAAACATTTTAATGAAACCGAGAGAGGAGCATTCCAAAACCATTCTTAGAACCTATCATTAACCTGATCCCAAAGCCAGATAAGGATTCAACTAAAAAAAGGAAACTATAGGCCAATCTCTCCAATGAGCACAGCTGCAAAAATCTGCAACAAGATTATTGTCAAACAAAATGCAACATATTGTCAGACCTACGTCAATAAGTTTAAGATGGAAAAATGAATGCTACAAAAGACACTACCCAAGCCCACAGAATTATTAAAGCCTCCTTTGAAAAACCTGTTTCTAATAAATTGGAGAAGCTAAAGGAAATGGATAAATTTCTAGACACGAGGAGAATACAAAATACCTAAGCAGATCAATAATAAGTGTTAAGATTGAGGTAGTAATAAAAAGTCTCCCAAAAAAGAAATGCCTAAGACCAGACAGGTCCACAGTTGAGTTTTACTAG
>NW_004524717.1:2049017-2049961 GCF_000260255.1 Octodon degus | reverse complement strand
AGCACTTATTCTACTGAGCCATCTCCTCGGCCCCCGACTTAAGAATTTAAAAAACCACACAATCATCTTGATTGATGCAGAAGTCTTTAACAAAATCCATCATCCCTTAATGATAAAAATTCTGAAAAACTAGGTACTAAAAAATCCGTTTTCAATATAGTAATGATCATATAGTAAGGACCATATAGGACAAACTCATAGCCAACATCATTCTGAATAGGGAAAATCTAGAAACATTTTGTATAAAATAAGAAACAAGGATGTCCTCTTTCACTACTCCTATTCAATATGGGTCCTGAAATTTTTAGTAGAGTAATTAAACAAAAGAAAAAATAAAAGAGATACAAAATAGAAAAAAAGCAGTTAAATTATCCTTGTTCAGAGCTGATATAATTTTATATTTAAAAGACACTGAAGACAAAACCAAAAGATTTAGAGCTGATGAAAAAATTCAACAAAGCAGGAGGATATAAAAATCAACAAAAAATCAAAACTTTTTAAAAATAAATCATTATTGCATAGTTGTGAAAGAAGTCATAACAACAATTCCATTCACATTAGCTTCAGAAAGATAATACCTGGGGCTTGATCTAGCCAAAGAGTGAAAAACCTCTACAGAGAAAATTTTAGAACCTGGAAAGAAGCCACTAGAAGATGCAAAGACCTCTCATGTTCTTGAAATGGCAGAATTAATACTGAAAAGCCCATATTATCAAAAGTAATCTACAAATTCAACACAATCCTCATCAAAATATTATAATATTCTTCGCTGAACTAGGGATAAAAACTAAAATTCATATAGAAACATGAAAGACAAAACTAATTTTAAGTCAAAGAGTAAGTTTGGATTAAACAGAAGACCCAATGCTATTATGGGCTACTGGACTCTTTTAGAATATTTTGCTGAGTTTACACACCTATAATATTCAATAACGGAACTTAGA
>NW_004524717.1:2031705-2048282 GCF_000260255.1 Octodon degus | reverse complement strand
TCAAACAAGCAAGCTGGGAAAACCAAGTGTGGCTTGTAAGTGACTTAAAACTAGATTCCTATCTCTCACCCTGTGCAAAAATCATTTTGCAATAGGTCAAAGACTTAGATATAAGGCATGATACTTTTAAACTGCTAAAAGAAAATCTAGGGGAAATACTTGAAGCCAGGGGCACAAGCAAAGACTTTATTTATTTATTTTTCATTTTTTACCTATTTGGTAAAGGGTCGCACTATGCAGCTCAGACTTGTAGTGATCCTCCTGTTTTCACCCTCCCAGCACTGGGATTACAGGTGGTGCCATCCATGCCTAGACTTGTTCACCAGCTCAGCATGCCCTGGTGGCAGGGTTGGCACAGCATGTGGGACTGGGGATTGAACCCTGGCCTTTGGCAAAGACTTTTTGAATAGGATTCCAATAGCATAGGAAATAGTAGTAAAAATTCGCAAATGGGACTGCACCCAATTAAAAAGTTTCTGCACAGCAAGGGAAACAACTAACACAGTGCAGAGACAACCTACAGAATGGGAGAAAACCTTTGCCAGCTACTATTCCAGCAGAGAATTAATAATGTAGAATATAAAGGAAAAAATGTAAGAGCAAAAAATCAAATAGCCCACCCAATAAATGGACAAATGAATTCAATAGATATTTCTCAATAAAAGTAGCACAAACATCAGTAAATACAAGGAAAAATGTTCAACATCTTTAACCATTCAATGAAAATCAAAATTGAGATTTCATCAGAATGGTTATCATCAATAATATTAAAAAAAAAAACAGATGCTGGCAAGGATGCAGGGGAAAAGGAGTGCTTTTTCACCTCTAGTGGGAACGTAAAGTAGTGCAGCCACTATGGAAATCTGCAGGAAGGCTCCTCAAAAATCTAGAGGCAGAGCTATCATTTGATCCAGTCCTGCCCCTCCTTGATAGATACCTGAAGGAACTGAAGTCAGCAGATTATAGTGACCTGTATCCCTGTTATATAACACACAATAACCAAGATGTGGAATCAGCCTAGGCACCCATAAATAGATGATTGGATAAAGAAACCATGATACACACATACGCACGAGGGAATATTATACAGTAATAAAAGAACTAATTTTACATTGCTAGAAAAATGGACACATCGGAGATCATGTTGTACAATAAAAGCCAGAATCAGAAAGACAAATATGATATGTTCTCCCTAATATGTGAAATCAGAAATAAAAATGTTATTTAGAAGGGAGAAAAAAAAAAGCAAGAAAAAAAAGGGGCCGGGGAGATGGCTCAGTGGAATAAGTGCTTCCCTGGCAAGCACAAAGGCCTGAGTTCAATCCCCCGTCCCCATTCTAAAAAAAAAAAAAAAAGAAGGGAGGCTGTTATTAAACAAGAGGAAAGAAGTAAGGGAGAAAGGGTATAGGAACAAATTGGGAAGCTGAATATGATTAAAATCTATTTTGTCTTTCACACCTCCAAAATGTGAAACTTGGGGGAGGGTGACAAGAGGGTGCCGAGAGGAAGTAGTTAAGGTATTGTTAGGCATAGATACAAATCTGTTAAAATGAAACCCATTAATCTGTTTAACCAATATCCACTAATAAAAGATGTGGAGAAAAGGAATTTCAACGCAGCTCTAGGAGATCCTCACACCAGGTATGAGGCTGTGCCACAGCTGCGCCAGTCAGAAGCCCACGGGGCTGCCCCTTCCTGTCACACTGTGTGGTCCAGACACGTCAGATTCTTTGGATTGTGGAGTGACTCTGTACAGCCACCTCATATCTCATTTCCTCTTTCTTGACAACAGAATCCAAACTTTTCTTTGGGCTCTAATGTTCTCAGCTAAAATACTGCGCAGCCATGTGGCCACATTTAGGCTAAAGGGGCACAGGCCGAAAGTTTGCACTGGTTCCTGGAGTCCTAACCTCATTCCTCCTTTGGCTGCTTGGAACAGAACTGTGATCTAGAAGTCTACCTAGAATCTTAGAACTTGAGGTGGCTTCCCAGAAGCAGCAATGTCCGAAGAAACACAGAGTTGCCAAATAAGCCGTGGTTTGCCCACCTCTGGATATTCTTTGTGTAAGAGAAATAAACTTATATTTGTCAAACCATTAGGAAAAAAAAGGTGATGGTGGTGATTTTCAAGGCAGCAGTGACAACTTGAGCCCTACGGGGAACGGGGCACACTCAAAGAACCGAGTGCTATAGTTTGTATCTAGGTATCCCCTCAAAGCCTCAGGCACTCATTGAGGTGGCTTCTAGACTTTGTGATTAATTAATTCATGATCCAATGCTAGGATTATGGGTGTGAGTGCTGCTGGGATTAGGGATGTGAGTGCTATACCCAGCCTGGGGCGGATAGCCTGAATGTAATTTAAGTAAGGGAGAGAGGCTTGCCTCTGCCTCTGCTGCTCTGTCACTGCTCCTCCCTCTTGGCTCTTGCTGTTTTGCTGTTTTCCACTGCCATGAACTGCTGCCCTCTGCCACATCCCACCCTGCCTTGGAGCCAGATAAATATGGACTGAAACCTCCACTAACTATGAGCTAAATAAAGGTTTCCTTTCTTAATTTTGGATGTTGGGTATTTTTATCCCAGCAGTGAAAGAAAAGTAGCCAAGGGGCTGGAGAGATGGCTCAGTGGTCTAAAGCACCTACTTGGAACAAGCTTGGCAAAGCACAGGGACCGCGGTTCGATCCCCCAGCACCACATGCCAGCCAGCCCCGCCCCCTGGTGGGCTGAGCTGGCCACACACATACACACACATACACACACTAAATAAAAATGTAATAAATAAATAATTAAAAAAAAAAGATTCTTTCCCTTAAAAAAAAAAAAAGAAAAGTAGCCAAGACACCGAGTTAATCCTAACTCACCAAGAAAAGGTAAAATATGTCACCATATTGCACTCATTATGCCTCATGCCCAATAGGTTTCAAACATTAGAAAGTTTAGAGTGTTTTAAGGCCAATGTGCATAAACTCCAGTTATGTGAAACACTTGTCTAGAACAACTCGGTCCCTGATGATTTATCCAGGGTTTTCTTATTATAATAAGTAAATACTAGGATAGTAAAATTCAGAACGGCCTCTGAAGGGGAATAAAATTGTAATAAAGCTTTCTCCTTTGTTCAGGTCTGGTTTCATGAGAATGTGAACTGCATGCACTTTGTGGTTTCTGAGGCAGTCTTTTGTTTCCCTTTGGAACAAACAGACCACAACAAAGTGAGAATAAAAAGGCAATTTATAGGTAGAAGGAAGGAAAAAAAACTATGATCACAAATATGTCCTCACACCGCACATGCTGGCACATGCCTATACAGCTAGCTACTGAGGGAGCTGAGGCAGGAGGACTGGAAGTTCAAGGCCAGCCTGGGCAGCTTCATGGTATCCTGTCTCAAAATAAGAAAGTGAAAAAGGCTGGAGCTATTGTTCAGTACTAGAGTGTCCCTGACCTCAGTAGCCACTACTTCAAAAGAAGAAGAAAAAAGAAAGAACAAAAGAAAGAAACATGTCCTTGTACAAACATAGAATTTAAAATAATGCAGTTAGTGAAAACTCAGAAGCCTATTTTCACGTGGGAAATATCCAAGAGGCTCTCTCAGGAATGGGATACTGACAGCTCCTCATATATGTGAGCTTCATATTAGTATAGGACAGGCCATTCTGTGGTGAAAAGAAACCCTTCACTCTCAGTGGCTTTTTATAACACTGGAAGTCATTGTTTGATGTAGGCCAAATGGCTCTCCTTAGCAACTCTTCTGCAATAATTAACCTAAAGAACTAAATCCTATCCAATTAGTGATAGCGTGACATGGAAGAGAGTATGGATGATGACACAGGATTTTATGGCTAGCCCTAGAACCACCTTATGTCACTTACATCCACATCCCTTTAGGTGAGAACCCAGCTACACTGAATTAATTGATCTAAGGGTAAGGGAGGATGGGATGTGTAGTTTTCTTGTGTATGTCAGAGGAAAATAAACCCCTGAGATTTGCTGAAATATATAGTATTGTCTTTGCCACTACTTTTAATTTTTTTCATCCAACTTTTTCCACATTATAAAGAGATGCACACCTACAGTAACCAGTGAGACACAGGTAGATAAAGGTGAGCTGAATGGGCCCCTTCCTTTGTTTCTCTTTCTTCTATTCCCTTGTTCCTCTCCCTGCTGGTGTAACTATATCCCACATCATGTATGATTCAAGACTTTATTTGAACTCTTGAAATCTGCTGAGCTGGAAGCCTTCCTCAAGATGCTCCTATGACTGAAAGAAACACCAGAACAAAATGCTCACCCAAGAAGAACCAAAATGCTCACTTTAGACTGGCAGAATCGCAATGGTACTTGGTAGAATTTAATATCCAGTGCTTCTGTTTACTTGTTTCCCAGGCTGACTGAAGCCATTGGCGGGAGCTGCAGCATCAGAAAGACCTGAGTTCAGACCTGCCCGGCCTCCAACCATCTGTGTGACACTCAATGCGAGGTAACCTCTGCTGAGGGCCTATCTACCTCATACTGGAAACATCTGCTGTTTATCCCACATGGTGTTTGCAGCGCTTCAGGGTAAATTCTAACCTGAAATCTCTCTGACTGCCGGATATCTACAACATCTTAGCATCTACAACTAGAGACTAAGCCAGCCAGAATTTAAAATGTGTATGTTCTGAGTATCTAGAGTAACTTTCTACTAAACAAAGTACCCTGTGATGGGGTGGATGGAGGAAAAATGTAGACTAAAATATGTTTCTCGGCAATTTGGAATCTTCATTTAGAAAGGAAAGAGATGTATGAGGAAATCAAGACTGGGAGATTTGGAAGTTATTAGAGGCATGTTGAGACTGATCATGCCATTTTAATACCAATTTTCCTGTTCATTAGTTATGCATAGCTCCCATCCACAGGGGCAGAGCCCCACTGGGTCAGGCCTTTTTTCTAATGACCTATAGAACAAAATGTTCAGTCATTCTCAGAGGTAGAGGTGTCCCCAGAGGAAAGAATTAGACCTGCTCAGTGCTTTGGAGTTGTTTTGCAGTTTAAGAGTGGTAGATGAACACAATTACGGACAAACATCAAATTTTGCTGACAATGTTGAGAGGGAGGTGGAATGAAAACAAAAATAACAACATAAAAGTGATCCTGAAGGTCAAGAAGGACAATGGGGAGAGACTCTACCATAAATATTTGTATTCATACAAAAGAATAAAGGAAAAAGCATTGAAGAAGATTTATTAGTAAGTGCTGGGTCACAAAAAGCAGAAATCACTTTAGTTATTTCAAACAGAGAGAAATTCAATACAAGGAATAAGTTATAAACCAGGTAGAAGGGTTGGGACACAAGGGAAGAGCTATCACCCAGAGATAAGAAACCCCACGAGAAGGGAACACACTCCCATCCCACATTCTGCACCCTGGTGGCTGCCTATCATCTGTTGTTGTGAGAACAGCTCTACAGATTTCATGGTGCCCAGGCTGCCTACACCTGTGGGTAAGGGTATAATCTCCAACTTTAATTTCCAGTCTGTCACTATGGCTTGGATTTGGTTCATGTATGTCCCTCCAGGGTTCATATGCTGGGAGCTTGGGTTTCAGGGTAGTAATGTGGAGCTTTTAAAGAATAAAGCCTAGAAGGGCCTAAAAGCATAGGTTCATAATATCAGCACTCTGAGAAGCTGAAGCAGGAAGATCACAAGTTCAAGTCCAGTCTGGGAAATTTAGAGACTTAGCAAGAACGTATGTCAATTTTTTTGTTAAATGCTGAAAAGGTTGCTCAGTTCAAAGGACCTGGGTTCAATCCCTGACACTGGGGGAAAAAAGAGATGAGACCTAAAGGGAATAATTAGGGACTTGGGCTATTGCTTTCGCAGGGATTAACCTTGGTCTCTGGGAAGGTTAGCTCCTGTAAAATGTGCTGTCATAAAAAGATGGAGCCTGATCCCTGAACCACCACAGCTTCCACTCTTACCACACTCTCTGGTCTCTCATACACATTTCTACCATGCTGCCCTTTGCCTTGTTGTGACATAGACAGAAGGGCTGTGCCCAGAGGCCAACAGATGGGGTTGCTGATCTTGGACATTCAGCCTCCAAAACTGTGAGCTAAATAAGTCTTTCTCTTTTTTAAGTACTCAGCGTTAGGTATTTTGCTATAGCAACCAAAAACGGACTAGTACACCTGCACAGTGTGCAATGCCCTGTGAGTGCTAGGAGCTAAAATAGTGGCAATATGTTCAAATATAGGCTGTGAGAACTGACCCATGGCATCAAACAATGCCAACCTGCTAATGGGCACGTATGCATATGGGCTGGTAAAATGTGCTCACTTAGTTTTGCTTTCCTTTGCTACATTTTACAATGAGAGATTTCACATGGCACCTCTTATCTTAGTGCATTTTAGGATGGACCTGAACTGAAGTAGCAAGTCTCGTGTACCTAGCAGGCATATCTGGCAGCTGGGATAGCAAAGAGTGTTTGTATACTCTTAGGGCTCTGTGAGTTTGTGAAAGGGAGAAATTTGGAAGGAGACAGAGGTGCCTTTGTGAAAAAGTGGAGTGGGGAACAGCTTGTGCTCAGGGGTCACTCGTTCCTAGGCTCGTTCACTTCCTCCTTGATCTTCTGGGCCATTTCCTCTTTGTCCTTCAGGTCATCTCCTAAGACTTGTTCCTCCAGACCTTTGCTGAATGGGTGCTCTTGTTCTTATCTGTCCATAAAGTCTGTTGTTATGGATAAGCTCAGTGTCACCAGGGAACTTAGATGTGGTCTAGTGGATATTGCTGCTGATAACAGATCTTTCGGCAGAGTTTATAGCTCCCATGACCAAGCGTGAAGGTTTCCTGTTCTTACAGTCCTGCTTATTACTCTGCAGCAGGCCAACTGGATATTTTCAGAGTGATGCATGCCTCTTCTTCGCCATTCATCTGTCACTAAATTGAGTGATGCTGTATCAAACACCAAATGCTTCTATCTTATCTTGTCACCACGAGCATTCCAATCTCTCTAAGAAGGGTGAAGCTCCCCATCCTAAGAAGTTTGTTACAGACATGGAAGGTGACATACCCATTCTTCAACCTGTTGGCTGTTCTAAACCAATTGCACGAGCAGAGGCTGCCCTTTCCCCATTCACCGCACTCTACATATGGCTACCTCTTTCACACACTGCCACCATTAAGGCTCTTTCAGTGAAGAGGTTCTTTCTATAGGGGTTTCCCAAACACCTTCTCCCAACTGAGTCTACTCCCAAGAAGGTGAAATCCTAGGCAGTTTATGGTGTACTTATTTGCAGTGCTGGGGATGGAACCCAGAGCCTCACATGTGGTAGACAACGCTCCCTGCCATCAAGTTATACCCCAGCCCCCTGGGCAGATGCTAAAGGGATGTGTTTGAGAAGCCAACTCTGACCTCTCCTGAGCTTGCTGGCTGTACAGGCGAAGACTCAAGAGTTTTCACCAGGCCAACCAAAGGAACATGATTTTTGTTCTCCATCCATTGTGATTTACAGTTTATAAGACATTGATCTTAAACATGTTATTAGTTTGATCCTCATGTACAGCTGGTGAGGTTTCCACAGGTGACCAGCTAGAATCTTAGAAATTAGGGGACTTAGCCAGTCACTTAGTAAAAAGCTTGGCCAGAAGTCAATGCAATAGATCTTTAGGTTTTCTGGACCTTTCTTCTTGTGCCAGACAAAGGACGAATCCACACAGTATGGATGTGTAGGGCAAATTTATCCTTGCAAGGCCAAAAGCATAAATTCTCCACACAGATCTTGGTGAGAATGGAAAGGAGGAAGACAGGGCAGTGAAGGAGGTTCAGGCAGCCTCTCCCTTGCCATGAACTCCACTTTTCTGGGCTCTCATTCCATTGGCTTCACTGTCCTGTTAAGCATCCAGGGGAATGTAGATGAATTTGGGATGCTGTTGATCTCTTTCTTTATCTAATCATTTAGCATCATTCAGTAAGAGAACTCTGTTTATTTCAATGTGTAATTTATTTTATTCTGTGAAGACTGGAGGACAGAACATTCTAACAGGAAAAAATAAAAGCAGGGTCTTTGGAGTCATAATGACAATAGCTTCCATTTCCTGAGCTCTGGGTTAGTCAGCTTAGGCTTCAGTCCAAGCTTGGCTGACTCCAAAAAAGAAATATAATGGAAGGGAAAAGTGGAAGAAAGCTGCATCTGGGAAGCAGAGAGCAGGAAAGAGTGCAAGAGAGAAAGGGGAAAAGCACCAGATACAGATCCGAGGTCATCTCTACTGCCATCCCTAACACACTCAGAAATGTGCTTTACTAATCTATGTGTCTCTTGAGCTAACCAAGTTGGTGAACAACACCATTCCAAGTTCTTACTATACAGTATGGGTAAGTTCTAGGTACCTGACTTGTATGTCATTAAATCATCCAAGAGAAAAGTACCAGCATTGTTTTCTGTAAAGATGGGAAAACAAAGGCCTACAGAAGCTAAATGTGGCCTAAGGTCACAGAGCTCTGAGTAGAGGAGTCATAGTTAAGTAGCCTACTGGTTCCAGAGACCTAGTTGCCAATGCCAGTGGTATCAGGGGTGCTGTTCAAATTCCCTGAGCCTTGGAAGCCTCACCTGTAAAGCAGAAATAAATACACATTCTGCTGAGTTCTCAAATACCAGACAGTAGACAATGCCCAATATACAGCAGATTCTCAACTGTAGGCTGCTATTATTATTGGTCAACTTACTATGACCACATTTTAGTCTTTCCAGTGGTTCTTCTGAATTAAAACAGGGTGTAGGAGAATGGTTTCATTCTTCTGGAGGACACATGGATAAGTGAGCATCTGAGCCCCACCACGACTAGCTCCATGGTCTTGAGGAAGTCACCCATCTGCACTGAAGTGCTCCCTCTTTTGTGGTGCTGAGATAAAAATACTATTTCTCTCACGGGTTTGTTGTGAGTATTAAAAAAGACCACGTTACCACGTCTGATACATGGAATATCTTCAATGGACATGGGCTCTTATTAAAATTATGTTTTTGCAAAGGAAGTCTTTTGGGATGGTAGGAAGGTGAGGATGTAAAGCAGGGCATGATAGCGAAGAGTTCTCCCACAGGGGGCACTATTTCAGCACATTTTGCCCAAGTATGATGAATGATATTACTCAAGCAGAGGACACAAATGCTGGAAGACATAGAAAAACTTTTGTTAGCTTGGTTGAATGAGAAACAGCTGGCAGGAGATAGCATTATTGAAGCTATGATCTGTGAAAAAGCCAAAAAATTGCAGTGATTTGCTGCAAGAAATTCTCTCTGCAAGTACAATAAGTGATGAATTCAAAGCCAGTAGAGCATGATTTGATAAATTCCCCAGAAGAAGTGGCCTCCACAGTGTGAGAAGACATGATGAGGCTTCCAGTTCTCATGAGGTGGCTGCAGAAGCCTAAAGGAAGAATTCACAGGATTCATGAAGGAGGCAGAGGGATGCCTCACTCAACAAGTGTTTAACTGTGATGAAGCAGGGTGTTTCTGGCAGAAGATGCCAAACAGAACATGTATCATGCAGGAGGAAGAGGTGCTGCTGGGGCTCAAGCCAATGAAGGACAGAGTGGCCCTTTTGCTGCAGTGTCTACAAATATAGCCACCAATCTGAAGATTAAGCCACTATTCGTGTACTCTTCCCAGACTCCTTGTGCATTCAGGGAACAGAATATGAACAAGGCCAGGTTGCTTGTCATGTCAGGGCCAATGAAAAAGCATGGGTTGCAAGATAATTAATTGTTCATGGAGTGGATGCAACAAAGCATATTCACTCACTGTTAAGAAATGAGGGGGGGGCCGGGGAGATGGCTCAGTGGAATAAGTGCTTCCTTGGCAAGCGCAAAGGCCTGAGTTCAATCTCCGGTTCCACAAAAAAAAGAAAGAAAAAG
The DNA here is from genome assembly GCF_000260255.1 of Octodon degus. Lineage (NCBI taxonomy): Eukaryota > Metazoa > Chordata > Mammalia > Rodentia > Octodontidae > Octodon > Octodon degus. The sequence continues at coordinate 2,038,402 of NW_004524717.1, read as the reverse complement.
AAAAAGAAAAAAAGAAATGTCTTTCTAAAATTATATAAAAAAGAAATACTTTTCTGACAGCCAACTGCATGAAAGATGTCTTCTTCTAATGGATGATATCTCAACATAACCTCTAGCCCTGGTGAATGACATAGACACTTGAGGGTGAATTCATAAAGATAATTTCTCTCCCAAACATGATACCTCTTCTGCAGCCTCTGGACTAGCAAGTGACCTACAAGAAATTTCATGCAAAGGTGTTCTTCACCAGGCATTTCAATGTCACTGAAGAAACATCTTTGACTCTGAAAGAATTCTGGAAGGAAAACTTCAACGTCCTCCAATGCATCAACTTCACTGACAAAGCCTGGGAAGACATCGCATACCAGACCTTAAGCTCAGCCTGGAGGAAATCGGCCAGATGTGTCCCTAAATGTGACTTTGAGGCACCTGGGGCACAGGTAGTGGAGGAGATTGTTCTTATTCGCAGGAGAATGTGTCTAGATATCGATGGGACAGACATAGAGGAGCTCACTGAGGACTGTAAGGAGGAGCTGACAATGGAAGAATTTGCTGAACTCCAGAGTGAGCAGCAGAAGGCGCTTGTTGAGAAGTATCCACTGAGGTAGAGGACGGTAAGGAATAAGTCAGCAGTGATGTGATAAAATCTATTGTGCAAAAATGCAATGAGTGCCAGTATTTCTTTGAGAAGGATCACTCCAACAGTACAATACAGGAAAACCAAGTGACATTAGACAGATTTTTGGGGGGTCAAGGTTGACCCTACCACTAAGAGACAAAAAAGAAAAGAAACCCTGAGGGAGATCTCCCCATGTCCTCCAAATAGTGACCTCCTCCCCACCCACCTTCCTGTCCTCCAGACACCACCTCAAGCTAGCTAGGTGTTCTCTCTCTTCATTCTGTACTGTACTTTGTTTTATATTTTTGTGGTTTAAAAGATGCATAAGGTTCAGTGTAAATGGATTAATCTTATTTACATTGAACCTAATGGAGACATTTGATTCAGTTTGTGACCAATTCAGTTCACAACCAGAATTGTGGGATGCATTACGTTCATGAACCCAGGCACCCGTGTTCTCAGTGGGGTCAGTGATTGCTCACTGAGTCAGCAGCCAGGCACTGAGTGGCCTGCAGCCTTGTAGCTATGTCTGCTCTGTTACAGCACCAGAAGGGAAAGTAGCAGGACATTACCTCAAGGGTGACATGAGGAGGTCTCCTGGTCTCTGCGTTCCAGTGTCTGGACTTGACCTGGAGAAGGCTAAAGAAGAAGCAGACAGTAGCAGGCAGGTGAAACGTTAGTTTTTCTCTGTTTTTTCCCAGTGCTGAATGGATCTTAGAGTCCTGGGCAGTTGGTCTCCACTGACCCAGCTGCAGCTGTTTCTTCAGTGTCCTTAGTTGTCCAATATGATTGCCATCTGCATCTGAGGCTCTCTGTCCTCTCAGCAGGCTGACTTCCCACAGAGCCTCCTGCACAGAAAGGCCCCATGCCTGACTGATGCTCTGTTGTCGCCATCTTATGATTCATGATTGTTTAATTTAGTAATTTTTTTATTGTGGTAAAATATATTTGATGGTATTTTAATATAATTCAAAATAGAACACACATACACATGTAAAGATAACCATTTAACCAACTTTAAGTGTACAATTTAGTGACATCGATTATATTTACAATTTTGAGCAGCTATCCTTACTATTTCCAAGAGTTTCTGTTACTGCAAATGAAAACTCTGTACCTGTTAAGTAGTGACTTCTATTTTCCTTCCCAGAGCCTGAAGGAAGGTCTACTATATCTTCTATGAATACGCATTTCCATATTCTACATATTTCACATAAGTGGACTCATAATACATTTGTCCTTTTACATCAGGGTTGTTTTCTAGCAAATTTTTCAAGGTTCTTCCATGCTGTAACATGTATCAGAATGTTATGGATAACATTCCATTGTACGGATAGGTCCCTTTTGTTTTTCCATTAATCTTGTGATGGACACTGGGGTTGTTTCTACCCTCTTGGCCAATGTGAGTGGAGCTGGTATGAACATGTATGTACAAGAATGTGTTTGAGTTCCTGTTTTCAATTCTTTAGGTATAAACCTAGAAACAGAATTGACACCAATGAGTTAGATAGTAATCTTTTATCAAAAGCTAGCCATTGTTATTTATTTATTTTATTTTTAATTTTTTTTTGGCGGAACTGGGGGTTGAACTCAGATCCTTGCGATTGCCAGTCAAGCACTTACCTTACTGAGCCCTCTCCCCGACCCCACCACTCTTATTTTTTAAACAAGAGGTTCCACATTTCATTTTTCACTGGGCCCTGTAAGTTAGATAGCTGGTCTTGTTCATTAGACTATTACTCTTAAAGGCAATTGAGATAGTCTCCCTCTATATAATTCAACATATGTCAGCCCTAAATAGCCAGAAATGAGCCACCCACATCTCTGCTGGCATCCACTAAAATTTATGTGTCCTCTTGTGGACAAACATGGCTTATATATCTGTAGGCGTCACACTGTGGAAGGTGTGTGATTTGCTCAAGACCTTTAGCTTGACAATGGAACCCATCAGCACCTCCATACACAGCTTCCTTACATCTGCATTAGCATTACTGCTACTGTAGAGTCTTCGTGAACATGACTCTACTCTTCCACTGTCTGCCAACATGACTTTACAGCCACTGGAAACATTTGCCCGGGAAGAGAAAGGTTACAATTAACTTAGTTTTAGGAACTTCCCCAAACCCTCTTAATTTTTTTGAGAGGTAGTATCAAATGTCTGTTAACTCATCTTGCCCTATCCATGATCTTGAATTATTCTATCCTGAGCTTTACCCAATCTAAATCTGTCCCACACTGAATGACCACCCCCCAGCCTAGACTCCTAAACATCAGACTCTTGAATTTGCCTGTCCAACTCTGAAGACTGCTATGATAGTGATCTCTCTTACTGTGGTGAGTTTTGCTTTGTCAACAGGTTGACTTGGTAATTTATGGGAGCCAGCATTCAGTAAGCTATAATTTTCCCTTCTATATTATTTAGTTATTCCAATCTTTTTTTTAGAGTACAAAATAGTGATAGGAAAAAGAAAAACATTAGAAATGATACAAGATTTCACTAAACAAAGTAATAGGAATTCAACAGTGATTTCTGTATTATATGGTACTATCTTCAATTTAGTTGTTAGAGTACTAGATATAAATGTGTAAGATTTGTCTAAAGAAAAATAAAACAATAACAAAGAAGTTATAGGAAATTCAAAAGAGGAAAAAGAAAAAAATCAGAATTAAAATAATTTAAGCATTAACTGCTCCTTTGAAAAGACCAGAAAAGGGGCGGGGCAGAGCTCAGGGTCAGAGCATTTGACCAGCAGAAATTGGCAATACAATCATCCAAATTATTCTGTGTATATACATATGTGTAGGCAGAATAGTTGCTCCAATCTTATTTCATGCAATATCCATCCATCCATCCACCCATCTATCCACTTACTCAACAGATACTTCTTGAGTGCTTATTAAATGTGAAGTCCCCTTACATCCTGGTTCAGTGAAAAACAGACAGCTACTGTCTTTACTGATTTTACCCTCTGTTTTGTCCCTTATTTCTGTTCCTACTGCTAGGTGAAGGAGTCAAGAATATGCAATCTCAACATATGCCACTTTCTGTAACTATTATTTTGAGTTGAAGACAACTGAGAAAAAGCACACATGGGAAAAGTTCTTTGTCACCCCTTTCAGGCTAACAAGGCACAAATGTACCTTTGTAAAAGTGACAAAGCATTTCCCATGCTAGGAAGAAGATGGCTGAATCCCGGAGATGACTCTTGTCACAAGTGACAGCACAGATGGACTTGGTAACAGACCTCACTAAGCAGCCTCTGTTGGTCACATAGTCTTCTTCCCAGGATGCACCGTCCAGCGGCTTGGAAGCCACAAGGCAGCTAAGCCCTCGCAGTAGGTTTTTGCCGGCCTGGTGCCCACTTGGTGCATTGTCCCCTAGAGTGGTACGGGAGCACTCCCAGAGGGGGATTTCCTGGCAACACGATCTCTCTGGTAGTTAAGTGGATCTGGAGTCTTTGCCAGCAAACGTGACCTGTCAAACCGGTTTGTGAGTCAGCCCCAGACACTTCGGGGTGACTGTTGTATGCCTCGCTGAGCACGAATCTGGATGCTCAAACAATTCTCTTATGTTTGGTTTTCTTTTAACTAGAGAAGGTCTTTCACTTTTCTTCCCTTTTTATCTTTTTTTGCAGCTGCTTCTTAGATATGCTCCAGGCCAACCTATTTATCTTGCAAGCTTTAGAAGGCTTTCTCTCCCCGGCCCCTCCCACTCTGCTTTCCCATTTGATTACATCTTTCCTTGGTAATGGGGTTTTGACTGGCCTTTTGTGTAATGCTAAGCTGCAATGAGACAAGAATATTCTCCCCTTATTTTTATCAGGTGCTTTTATTTCCCCGGCCGGTTTTGTAAGTGTGTATGTGTTTCTGATTTTGCTCCTGGTCAGAAATGGGGCCTGGTATTCAGGGGGAAGATTGGATGCTGTGGTGCATCAATTGGTCTTTAAAAGAAAAAAGCAAAAGTTGATCACATGCTGCAGCTCAGAGCCAATGCAGGGCTGCCTCCCAAGAGGCCAATCAATTTCAATTAAGGAGATTAAAAGTCTTGAGCACAGAAAGGTCTGTTCACATGTTTCTGAATGCCTTGATCCTTAGGCAGCCTGAAAGAAGGCAGTAGGCCCCAAAAGCACTGGATTGTATCATTTGGGTCAATGTCAAGGTGACAGACAAGGAAAGATTACAAAGGAGAAAGGGAGTTGAAGAAGCTCAGTGTTTTCTCAGGTAACTGTACTGATAGCTTGGGCAGGATCTTTTGTCTTATGCAAAATTGATTCAACCCACTAAATAGCCAGTGACTCTGGACTTAAGCCATCATGCCAACCAACCCAAACGCATCCCTACATATTTCCCAAGGAATAGACCTGCCCTTAGGACCTTTGACATCCCTGCCTCTAATTTGTTCCCAAGTACAGAGGAGCCCTGTGATTCCTGGTGAACTGATGCTCTTGGTCCAGACCTTCTTCCTAACCTGGGTTCCAGGTCTCCACACAGGCTGGCTTCTCTATATGAAAGGCAGGGCAAGAGTAAGGTTACAGAAAAGGGAAGAACAGATTGTGGGGCAGATAGAGATCTAATGGAAGAAAGGAGCCTTGATACCCCACAGGCTGGGCTGAACCTGCCTTGGGCTCCTTGGGGCTCTGCCCTGGCCCTGAGCTTCAGTATGTGGCCCACCATTGCTCATTTCTTTTTAAAGCAGATTAACACACCCCACAGTGGATCTGAGCTCAGGCACACAAGTGGCTTTGCTTCCTGTTTTTATGAAAAGGGAGAAATCAGCTGGGTCCTGGGGCTCTTGCCAGGTTCCCAGGAGGTAATGTGTGTGCATACAGCACACAGTGTCACCTGTCACCCCTCTGCTGCAGATGGTTGTATGAGTACAGCGATGCTGGCAGGGAGAGGATGCTCAGCTCCCCCTCAGAGCTTGTGACCTGAATGTTTCGGTCTCCCCAGATTTATAAGTTGAATCACTAGGAAATGGTCTAGAGGGCGAATAGGTTCCCTCATGGGTGGGATTAGTGATTATAAAACATACGTTGGATGAAAAACAGCCCCTTTAACAAGATAAACTGGAGACTTTTATGGGTTAAATGGTTGCAACTAGAGACCATACTTGTAAGTGAAATAAATCAGACCCACATGTGCAAACATCATATTGTCTCCCTGCTGTAAGAACCCAAAAGAGTAAATAGGATTTGAAAGGTACAGTGGATTCTGTGAAAAGGAAAGGAACTGTTCTGAGGGCGGGAACAAATGGGATGAGGGAAAGAAGAAAAAAAAGGAGGAAAGAAATATATTTTTATATACTCAGGATGGCTTGGATCATTGTACTGCTGATTTCTGCTGGCCTACTGAAAGGGGCAGTTAATGCTTAAGTTTTTTTTCTCCTTTATGATTCCTTGACCAATCTTACTGGCTTATGTCTTCTAATCTGAACAACTAATCTGAAGACAATAATATGTAATACAATAACCACTGTTGAATTCCTATCATTTTGTTTAGTGAAATTCTGTATCGCTTCTAATATTTTTTCTAGTTTTTATATTCTCTTTAAAAGTAATAAAATGGGGTCAGGGAGATGGCTCAATAGAATAAGCGCTTCCCCGGCAAGCACAAGGGCCTGAGTTCAATCCCCGGTTCTGCCAAAATAAATAAATAAAATAAAAAATGTAGGGGAGGTCTCAAAAAAAAATTTAAAAAATGGCTCTGGGAAAAGTGGATATCCATGTGAAGAAGTTCAAGTTAGATCCCTATGTGTTACCCAGTACTAAAACCAAATCAAAATGGATCAAGGACCTAGATATAAAATCAGAATCTGTGAAACTGCCAGAAGATAATGCAAGGGAAAGTCGGGAGCCCGAGGTACTGGCAGAGACTTCCCCAATAAAACCTCACTGGCACAGGATATACAACTAAGAATCAACAAATGGGATGGCATCAAATTAAAAATCTTCTGCGCAGCAAAAGAAACAATAGGGGCTGGAGAGATGGCTCAGTGGTCTAAAGCACCTACTTAGAACAAGCTTAGCAAAGCATCAGGGACTGCGGTTCAATCCCCCAGCACCACATGCCAGCCAGCCC
>NW_004524717.1:2013531-2031605 GCF_000260255.1 Octodon degus | reverse complement strand
CTCAAATTGTAGCCAAATCATACTTTAGATAGCATTGTGTGTAATAGATTCTGTTTTCTTGTGTTCACTACTAATTCATATTTCCAGACTTAAATGCCTTAATGAAGATGTACTAGTTAAAAAAGAATGGTTTGAATCATCAGGGAATATCCAAGATGGTTTATAAACTTGTGTAAGACAGATACGGATGTACAGATGATAGATGGCAGATGTACCTTGCAAAGCGACATATTTGCTTGTCTTACAGATGTGTATATATATATATAGTCCTGAAAGGAAGAACACTAAGAGCTATCATTAAATTCTAATTCTCTCATGGATCTGGACCCAAAATAAGTTTCTAAAAATTGTTCCTTTTTAAGGAACTAAGAATATCAAATGCTGAAAGAAACTGGGATAGTTTTGGGCTTTCTGGCCGTTATCACGCATAGGATGCTATTCCATGTAGGAAGGGAATACAAAAGACTTTTATGATTTGGGGTTACAATTGTTCCATTGACTTAATGTTCAATCAACTTATGGCTTTTTCTGATTTTTGGCTCTAATGCAGGACTTGAGTGTCCATTGACAGCAAAGGTTCTGCTTATTCTCTCTCTCTCTCTCTCTCTCTATATCTCTCTCTCTAAAAAAAAAAAAAAAAAAAAAAAAGAAACAATAAAGTGAAGAGACCACCCACAGGAGGGGGAAGATCTTTGCCAGGCGCTCCTGCGCTAGAGCGTTAGTAACATGCACCAAATCCCCACTGCAAACGTGATCATTATGCAAACATGGACTAATTAAATATAAAAAATAAACACAAGTAGAATATACAAATAAATCATACACTTCAATCTACCAAACCAATAACCCCCATCAAAAAAATAGGCAAATCAGTTGGACAGACACTTCTTAAAAGAAGTCCAAATGGCAAAGGGGTACATGAAAGAATGTCGAACATCTTTAGCCACCAGGGAAATGCAGCTGGAGCCTCCACTGAGATTCCATCTCACACCACTCAGGACGGTTATCCGCAAGAAGACAAAAACAGTGAATGCTAGTGAGGAGGTGGGGAAAAGGAGCCCTCCTTCTCTGCTGGTGGAATAAAAATTAGTAGAAGCACTATGGAAATCACTATGGCAGGGCCTTGAACAGTTCAACTAAAAACTGAACTGCCATATGACCAAGCTATACCACTTCCAGATATATTCCTGAAAAAATTAAAGACAGTATACAATATGATATGTAATACTCATGTTTATAGCAGTACACTTCACAATAAATAGCCTCAGTAAATAGCCTAGATGTCCATCAACAGATAAATGGATAAAGAAAAGAAATATGTTTTGAGTCTTACTATGTAGAGCAGTCTAGCCTTGAACTATTGGCAATCCTCCTGCTTCAGCCTCCTTGAGTGATAGGATTACTGTGCAGGCATATACTTATACATATGCCCAGCTACAAAGGAATATTATGCAACCACAAAAAGAACAAACTCGGGTCATTTACAGGAAAGTGGAGTGAACTGGAGATCACTGTGTTAAGCAAAATAAGCCAGTATTAGAAACTTAAATATTGCATGTGTTCTCTTATTTAAGCTGTGATAGTTAATGTGGTGTTGCCTTGCATAAAAAATACCTCTTGGTTCTGTATGATATATATGTATATGTATGTGATTTTACCTGTAAATTGTACTTCAGTGAAAATACATGAAAAAATAAATTAACAAAAAAAATGTAAAAAAAAAAGAATAGAAATGCAATAAATATATAGATTAATTGTGTGCAATTGAAAAAAAAAATACCTCTTGGATTGGTTTGGCACAGGTGGGTCGACGGTCTACATGATGGTCTCAACCTGGGAAGAGGGAAGATCCATCTGAAGGTGGGTGGCACCAACCAATAGGCTTACAGCCTGGATGGAATGGAGAGGGGAAGGAGAAGGAAGCCTCCCCTTCTGCTTCTTCCACGCAGCTCCAGTTTTCCCCAAAGCCTTTGGACATCCATCTCTAGGCTTCCAGCATGGACTCTTCACCATTAAGTGCAGGCCATTTGGCTTCCCAGTAAGGACATGAGTGGGACGCTGCAGTGAGCTCCAGGCTTGGGACTTGGGACTGGATCACTTGGCTGGTCAATGCGGGTAGCCCTTTTGTGCTCTTCCAACCTGTTGATTTGTGTATATATTCTCTATATTAAATCCATCCCTCTAGGAAACTCTAACTGATTCATAAGCTCATCTGAAAATTATAAAATAGAGAGACAATAGGAAACCAGAAGGTAAACTTTAAGAGGTGGGGAATGGGGAGGACAGGGACAGGGAGTGAAGGGATGCAAATAATAAATTGTTTTATGTGTGCACCAAATGAATACCATTGTTCTGTGTCTCTCATATGCTCTTTAAAAAAACAAGCAAAGCTAAGCAAAGCAGGCCCCAGGGAGCTTCCCTTCCACCAAATGAAGGCACAGCTAGTAGCTGCCGTCCATGGCCAGAAAGTAGGTCCTACAGAAAACAGTCTGCCTTGACATTGGGCCCAGCCTCTGGAACTGTGAGGCACAAACATCTGCGTCCATGAGCCAGTCTGTGGCCTTTGGTTTTAGGAGCTCAAACAGAAAAGAAAGACACAGGGGCTTGTGTCCTCTGTCCCAAGGTTCTGTGGCACTGTGCAGGATCCAACAAAAACAGCATCACCTGTAAATGCTGTGAAGACACCAAATATGTGCAGTAGGATAGCTGAGGCAGCAGCAGCATCAAGGAAGATGTGGAAGGGAAGACAAAGAAGGGGGTGGCAGGGGCAGGGCCAACCTGGTGTGGAGTCCTGGTCAGAGGCCTAGAAGGAGACAGCACTTTGCAGTGGGTAAGCAGCGTGCATCCGCCCCTACCACAGGCATTTGCTGGGAGAGGCAGGTATGTGAGCCGAAGTGGAAGGCAGACAAGGCCTGTGGACAGGAGCAACTTCAGAGACAAGCACAGGTTTTCTGGGGCAAAGACAGGAGGCAAAAGCCACCAAAGCCTGCGGCAGTGTGAGTGGGGTCTTCAGGAACTGACTGTTCTGGTGGGGCCTTCTCCTCATCCCTGATGCTAATCTGTTGACAATTTTCTTCACAACAAGATGGCCTTGGGCGTGAAGCAGAAGAGCTTGAGTGCAGAGTGGGTCCACTCGGCTATTTGATTGGTTGTCTGAAGGACAAGATGAGCCATTGTTGAAAGGGTCTACCTGAAGAAGAGTGGAGTCACAGAGCTGCAGACCCATGGTGGGTGACAGTGGCCACAGAGGTCCAGGACATTGCTGAGGTCACTGGTTGCTCATGAGGTCCGGATGCTGTCCTCCAGCCTCATCACTGGCCTAGTTCTCTCACAATAGTTGAGAAATGAATGGTCAAAGCTACCAGCTTAGCACTACAGCTTTTAAAATGTTTAATATATCTGTACCCCTTTTCTAAAACAATGGCAAGAACAAGTCTTGTGCAATTGTTACAGAGCTTTAGATAATTATATAAAGTGGTGTGTTTTTCTCAATATAAATTTGTTTTACAAAGGCACAAAAATTGGAAGATTATTTTAAAAAAGAGAGAAACTATTTGACATGAAACCTGCAAATTGCTTAGGAAAGAATGAAAGTGTTTCTAGAAGGGAACCCTGGTGGCACCTGCACTGTGGGAGGGAGGAACTGGGACCTACTAACCCCTGCCTTCTTCCTGAGAAGGAAACTTGTGGGGTGATGGCCAGAGCTGGAAAGTATGAGGGCACAGCCTGCTGCACTGCCCAGATGCAGAAAGGTTGTAGTGTGTCCCTAGATGTGTGCAGACTTAAGACCTTAAGTGGGCAGCATGTGCCCTAGAAATAGCTGGAACATACCATGGGCCACACAAGCTTTGATAAACATCTGGGGAAAGAAACAGCCACCAGCAGGGTTGTGTGAGCAGTGGAGGCTCTGCCTCAGCCCCAGCCCTGCCTGATGGTCATCTCAGTCAGCTCTGCTAAGAAAGCCTGGTGGCTTCAACTGTGGTCATTTACTTCTCCCAGTTTTGGAGGCAAGTATAAGACAAGGGGCCCTAACAGTCAGGTCTTTGAGAAGGGTCTGCTTCCCAGTTACGTCCTCACACAGCCTTTCTTTCTTTGGTGTGTGTTTGGAAAGAAAGGCACCCTGTCTGTTTTTCTTCCTATGAAGACGTTAATCTAATAAGGGCATACAACCAGCAACCGTGTGGCATCAGTGGGGCTTTCTGGACCCAGGCACTTGGAGGGGCAGGGTGGAAACAGGCAAAATAACTCTGACTTAGGGTATCTGATATCAATGGTGGGGAAAGGGCTATTCTGAGGTGTCTTGGGTTGCGCTCCCCCCAGCACCATCTGAAACAGGGATGAGGTGAAGTGGTTTGCTGAGATGATGCCTGTAGGTGAAAGGAAGTGTGAGAGCACAGGAGAATGAGCTAAGCAAGGATGTGATTTCAACCTGATTCCTCAAAAACACTAGAGGATGAGTTGCACTGAATGGCTGTCCCCCAGGGGCAGGGATGACCTTCCTCCCTTGTTCATCCTCCTGTGGATGCTCCTGAGAGCCTGAGGGAGGGTCTATGGTAGGAAGTCTCTCTTCTTACTGGAAAGTGGTCAATGACAGGCAAGAAGTGAACACAGCAGCTCAGGAAGAGGTGTGGCCAGGTGAAGGATGGCCAGGGTGGGCTCCGACAGCCTCCATCCTGGGCCCAGAGCAGCATCTTCTCAGCACAGGGGTCTGGTCCATGCCCTTATTCTGAGGTGCCTCAGTGGGATAAGATTAAGTACTCCATTATCTGTTTATAAAACTAATTAAGGAGCAAAGAAATGAAAGACGGTGTGGTCCCCAAGATGTTAAAATTGGGTATAGGATGTATTTGATGAGAATAGTTGCTTTTGCAATTTTTATGAGAATATTCCCAATATATTTAAAAACTAACTCTAACTTAAATGTTTATGGAAGCCCTGTGACATCTGACCCACAAATGAACATTCCAGAAAACACGGTTAGAAATGAATTTCAATAGAGCAGAGGCTAGCGAAGAAAGAATGAGCTATACTTCATCACACAGTTAACACCTATGTAACACTTGCTTATGCGAGGTTCCATTCTAAACATGCCTACATTTTTTGTGTTTTGTTTGGTTGATAGGGATGGAACTGAGAGTCTTACTAATGCCAAACACTCTGCCATGGAGCTACACCTTTCAGCCCCAGAGCTCATATATATTAATATATTTACTCCTCAGAATAATCTTATACCTGAGGGAGTATTATCATCTCCATCTTACAGATAAAGGTGACCAAGTTCCCACTGGCTTGAACCACCGGTGGCATGTGCGTGACTGTCCTATTAGGTGGCTTGCACCACTGGTGGTAGAAGTGGTAAATCATGCATGGAACAGTCACATGTATATAACTGGTGGGTCAAGCCACCTAGCAGTGAGACACACAAGTTACAGCCCTATTATTAACACATTAAGTGACTGGCCCAAAGTTGCATGGGTAATCAGGGCTAACAGCCAAACTCTACTTCTGTCTGCTATGGCTTTAACTGGTCCCAAGCCCCTTGCTGCAGGACAGCTAGTGCTCTAGGTCTCATGTCTTACCTCACAGCCGTGGCTCACCGGACAGAATGCCTGTGTTCCAGGGCTCTGGCCTCTCCACCTCTCCTTGTACTTTCTCAATTGGTGTCTCTGGTTACTGGACTGAGCTACTCAAACTTTCCAATTTTAGAACTCAGCACTGGGGCCTAATGTGTGAAGAGAAAAAAAAATGAAATTTATATATAAAAAGACACAACAGACAAGCTCATCTCTTCTTTTATCATTAGCTCTACCCACCCAAACCTGCTCTGTAAAATATGTGTGCTGTTCACCTCACTTTTCTGTGTCTTCCTTGTGAGGCTGTCACCCACCCTCCCAGGATCTGACCCTCTCAGTGTATGCAGCCATGGTATGGAAGTGGCCAGGCACCAGTGTCCTGAACTCTAATCCAGGGACGTCCCTGTTAGTTGCTTCCAGCTTTGCTAACTGGAAAGAAAGAGCCTATGGCCACAGGAGGACGTTGATCAGGTTGTTTCTCTTTCAGCACAATACTATGAAGATTTAGAGTCAGAGTTTCAAGGCAAATTCTCTACCCACCTTGCGAGCTGATGAACTTCATGCAAGCTCTTTATAAATGCTCCTCAATTTCTACACCCAGCAGAGACAGTGCCACCATCTGCTCAGGGAGATTGATGATTAGTAACCTGGGGCCTAGAAAATGCTTAGCACAGGGCCTTGTGACTCGGTTCTTTCTCCACAGAGACTCAAGTCAGGGTCTCAGAGGACCTGGGGGGGGCAGTGTGCCCAAGTGCTTTACAGAAACAATATGGCCTTGAAAGAAAATCATTGGTGGTCAGAGCAGAGCATCTGGTGAGCACAACATCTGTACATTCATCTGGTGAGCACAACATCTGTACATTCACCCATGAGTGAGGGAAGATTTCCCTATAGAAAATTCCTCTAGCAAGAGAATTGTAGAGAGCCTTGAAGGGTATCAGCCCAACTCCAGGCCAGCTATCCAAGGAGCTCCGCTGTCAAGCCTGGAGCTTGGGGCTCTCCTGGCTCCTCCATGCCATCTGACCTGGACATGGGCATGTGAGTGCCAGGCAATGGGAAGTCTGGCTCTGTTAGCTTTTGGGGTGTGGGCTCGGCCTGGAAGCCAAGGTCAGGAGACCTGGGACCCATGAATCATTGGTGGTGGGGGGAAGGAGGGACAACAGAAAAGGTCTCTGATTTCACCAACATGGGCTGCAGCAACACAGTAGCACAGGCCAGGTCGCTTGAGGCAGCAAAATGCTGGAGATGTGACTCAGCGGTGGAGCCTTCCTCTGGGCTGAGAGCACTGTGAATGCAGTCCCCAGCAACACACTGCCACACGCTGAAAGCCCTCTGAAAAGGAAGTCAAAATTCAGAATGCAAGGTACAGATCCTGCTGAACATATATTGCTTTTGCACTGTCATAAAGTTAAAAAAAATCATAAATCAAATCATTGTGAGTCAGGGGTAACTGTGTCACACAGAAAGGTAATAAATGTTGATTGGAAAAAACCCCACACAGCAGAAATGTATTTTCTCATAGCTCCAGAGACTGTGAGTTCAAGCTCCTCCTGTAGGCTGTGAAGGGAGGATCTCTTGCTTAGGCCTCCCTCCTTGGCTCTCTTTGGCTTCTAGGTGGGCTTCTTTTCTGTACTTTCACCACTGTCTCCCCTAAGTATGTGTCTGTATTCAAAATCTTTCTCTTTGAATACACATGCCGGTCTTTAGGGTTAGTGTCAGTGCTCACCCCAAGGACCTCACTGTACCTGAAACCTCTGCACACACTGTCTTTAAACAGCATCCCACTGGTAGGCACTAGAGAGTTAGAATGTAAATATGTGAAGTCTGGGTGTCTCGGGAAAGCACAAGATATTCCATGACAGCCCCTAATTCACCTGGTCTATTTCGTTAGCAGTAAAAAAGGGGTGAGCCTGTGGCCCTCAGATCCCCCCAGCTTTATAGAACGTTAAAGGTCAGCCTAGAACTATGCTTGCTCTTCCAGATACTGCAGAATGTGAGACTTAGGGCTCACCCCATAACCTTTCCAGGTTAAAATTTATGAAGCATGAATAATAAAAATAACATCTGTTTATCTCTGTAGGTGTTTTGAGCTTTGAGTTATAGTTGCAGCCATGACACACCACAAAAGCAATTAGTCCTTAGAACATCCAACCTACAGGCGAATCGACAACAACAAAAAATGAGCTTTCAAGCCAGCAGGAGGACACCAGGCGCAGAGCCGCCTCATAACGTCGCTGCTTTATTGGTGCGATGCAAAGGAAACAACATTAAGATCTATTGATTCTCTTTGAGATCTAATAACATGCTCAACTCAGATCTCATCCACGGACAACTTCCTGCATTGTCTTTCACAGGAACTGAAATTGGCCGGTGATGAACACTGGTTCATTCCAGAAACAGATGTGTGTTAGAACACAAAAGCCACCAGCACGCTTCCTTTGGGAAGCAAGGTCTACTAGGAAAAACTACTCCACGTCTAAATAAAATTGAAATTGCACCTAACTTCAGATTTATTTGGTTACATTGCCTTTCTCGGGCTAATCAGGGTCAGAACCAGTTGCTATTGGCACCAGAGAGCTACTGAAAAATCCAGGACAGAAGAATCACAGGAGCTCTGGGAAATAGGTTGTTCATTTTTATTTTTGTTTTGTTTTTTGGTACCAGTGATTGAACTCAGGACCTTGTGCTTGCCAGGCAGGTGCTTAAGCCTTTGAGTTATCTCCCCAGCCCTGGTTGTTCATTTTTAATGAAAAAAACATCAAGTCAACATTTACAGTGCTGTGTCAAATTATTTACACATAAACTATAGGTTCTGCCTCCTCAAAATTTGTTAGCATTCAGACATGATAAATTGGACTTGAGTTATTGGTGAAAAAAATCATCTTAAGATTTTTTTTTCCCAATGGGAAAATATGTAGAGGGCACCTGGGGCGTGGGGTAGGAGCATGCAAACTGCTCAGCAGGTGCGCGGCAGAGGGGAGAGCATGGTTTTTCTGTCAGAAGGATGATGAAGAATTTTGGCCTTGGGGCACTCTTACAACGCACGAGTTTTTTGCCTCTGATCCTCATTTTCTGCATGTCTGATGTAGGTTCCAAGCTGAGGGGTTTCTGTAAATATTAAATGCGATAATGCATGCAGAGTTCTGCAGGAGCCCTCCCAAGGTTAAGAATCCAATAAATGTCAGCTTTTATATCATCTTTATTACAGAGGATCTTTGTGTGTTTATATTTCATCTGTGAAAAAGAATTAGATTTCTTGGAGGGAGGAGTAGGTGTTAGGCTTTCCTGGTTTCTCAGTTCTAAGCAGGTATGTTGTCTTCCTTCATGAATGGAACTGGTAGGGACAGGAGTTTGGTTAGTAGGCAGAATGGAGGAGAAATCAAACACATAGGTTGAGCTTTATCTTCCTTTTTTTAAAGATGCATGAGGAAACCAACCAGGGACACAGGATGTATGGAAGCCAAAGACTGGATTTATTTATCTGGGTCCAGAGAGACTGAAGTTGTGGATGATATCAGTGGCTGGTCAGAGGAGAAGCTGAGTTTTTATGCGGTTTGTGGATGGGATTATAATCCCAAGGAATCTGGGTATAATGTTTAGGGTCAAAGTTCTTGGGACAGTCAGTGCAGGTGTGCAGATAATGGGCTCTTCAGCACCAGGGAGATTCTTTGTCCCACCCTAAGTTTTCTTTGTAGCCCTGTATTCTGTTTGCTGAGGAAGCACGGCCCATCAGTGGTGTTCTGTTGTTTACTGAGAATAGCCTGGTGGCTGAGAAGGTCGTGTCCAGGTCAGGCCTGACACCGTTCCCTGTGTAGCTTCAGAGTATGGCTAGATCTCATGAATTTCAAAATCCATCATATCTACCCACAAGAATTACTCATGTCTAATTCTTTCCAGGTTCCACAACAATTGTGATGATAATCATAATCATTATTTTATCTACATCACTGTGCCATGTGGAAGCATGGAAAAATGTTGTCCAGCAACCAAAAGAAGGAATCTGCTAAGAATATGATTGCCATGGACTTCATGTTCACGTTTCCAAAATTCCTATCTGGAAATCCGAGGACCCAATGGTATCAGGAGGAGGGCTTAGGGTCACGCAGGACCTAATCCCCATGTGATGGGATTAGTACCCTAAACAAACAGTCAGGAGACAGTCTGCTTCTTTTTTTCTCTGCTGACCACTGCAAGAAGTCAAAAGAAAATGGCTCTACAAGCCAGAATAGAAGCTTCTCACTAGAACCCAACCATGTTAATGCCTCAATCTCAAACGTCCAGTTTCCAGGACTGAGAGAAACAAATATTCATTGTTTAAGCCACCTACCGTATGGTAAAAAGACAAAGAAAAGGATCATTCAAGCAATCAGAACTTCTTTGCCCTTCTGAATCAGCTCCCCTTCTCCTACCACAGCAAGCTACAATTTGTTTCCCTTAACAAGCAACTGGTTGAGATAAAAAGAGACACCGATTTCCTACTTGTCTGTTCCATCTTTAGATGAAGACTCTACATTTGATCAAAGGTCCATTGAGGGGCATCTTGCAAAGAAAGAGGTCAGTCTACTACCATGCAGAAGCAGGAGTGCTGAAGGGAGTCTCTATTGCACTATGCCGCCCTCACTAGGCCTTGAGGGAAGACGACAGTCCTGCTGCCATTTATCCAGTAATGGACATTAGAGGTTGGGTAGCAGTAGCATATTCAACTTGCAAATCTCAAAACAACCTTTTACAGTTGCTATAGTGTTCCCATTTCATTGATGAGGTAACTGAGGCCTAAGACTCATGGCTGATAAGCAGAAAAGCCAAAATTCAGGTTCTAGCTCCTGAATTTTAACTATGTGCTATTTTCACTGTACGATGCTAGGATGGGACTTAACTTTTTGTGAGGATTGGTGTCCTCAGCAAAACAGATGAGAATTTGATCATATGAGAAACACAGGGAAAGATGTTTAGGCCAGGGAAAGGCAAACTAAAACTACACTGAGCGGTCACTCACTGCCGTAAGGGTGATTGTTACCAAAAAGGTAACAAGAGGTAGCAATGGTGTTGAGCAAAGGGGACCACTTTCTGCCACTGGTAGGAATGTAAGTTGTACAACCCCTGTCGAAACCAGCATGGGGGACTCTCAAAGAACCAAAAACAGAGCCAGCATCTGACCTAGCAAGCTGGTTACTTGGTATACAGTGAAAGTAGTCTGTCAAAGAGACACCTGCACTGCCACATTCTGTACAGCACTATTCACAGTAATGAATAACCAAAGGGTGGAGACAACTCTAGTGTCCACCAATAGAGCAACGAGGTAAGGAAAAAGGGTATGTGGACACACAGTGGAACACAACTCAGTGTAAAAAAGAAGAAATATTACCCCTTGCAACAATATATATGAGGGCCAGGGAGGTGGCTCAGTGGAATAAGTGCTTCCCTGGCAAGCACAAGGTCCTGAGTTCAATCTCCGGTTCCACAAAAAAAAAAAAAAAAAAAAGAATGTGGAGGACATTATGCTAAAGGACATAAGTCAGCCACTAACAGATAAATATCTCATGATCTCACTCTCACATGAAATCCATAAAAGTAGAATAGAATGGTGGTTCCCAAGCGCTGTGGTCCACAGGGTGAGGGATGTTTGGGGAATGGGAAAATGTTGGCAAAAGGTCAAGTTTCAGCTAAGGAAGGATACATTTTTGAGATTGATTGTACAGTATGGTGGTTGTAGTCAATGATATTTCATATTTAGGGAGAACAGGTGTAATGGAGGAGAATGGGTGATGAGTCTGATTGAGAAATGTACTACATATATTGAAACCTGACATTTTATAAAATTACTTGATATTAATGAAATAATAAATTTACAATAACATGTATTCCAGAATTCCTGAGTAAATTTCAAATTGTTCTCAACCCCCCAAATAAGTATATGATACTATATATCTGCTAATTAATCATTTCTATATGTGTTGAAACATCACATTGTCCCTGCATAATTATGTACAATTATTATTTGTCAACCAAAGACTTTAGAAAATGAAAATAATATTTAAAAATATGCTCAGTAAATTGGTCATCTGGGAAAAGCAAATCAAAACCACAGTGAGATATCACTTTACACTCACTTAGATGGGTATAATAAAACATAATCACAAGTGTTAGTGACAGTGTGAAGAACTAAGAGCCACATATATGGCTAGTTGGAATGTAAAATGAGTTCAATTTTTTTTTCTTTTGCGGAACCAGGGATTGAACTCAGGCCGTGTGTTTGCCAGGGAAGCGCTTTATTCCACTGAGCCATCTCCCCACCCCCCCTTTTTTTTTGTTCAATTTTTTGGAAACTAGCCTCACATTTCCCAAAATGTTAAACAGAGTTACCACGGGATGCAGCAATTCCAGCCCTAGGTATCTACTCAACAGCTCTAAAAGCGTGTACCTACACAATTTGTGTTCTGTGTCCAGAGCAGTGTCACTTATAATAGCAAAAAGTGGAAACAACCAAAAAGTCTATTAACTTGTGAATGGGTGAACAGAAGGTAGTGTGTCTGTGTACTGGAATATTACTTGGCATTAAGAAGCAGTGAAGTACTGGCACCTGATGCCACGTGGATGACCCATGAAAACATCATGCCAGGTAAAGGAAAACACAGAAGTCCGTGCATGGCACTATTCCCATGTGTACATGAGCAGAATGGGCAAATCCACAGAGACGGAAGCAATCAGTGGTTGCCTGGGGCTCAGAGAGGAGTCCTAAGGGGATAACTGCTAATGGAGACAGGACTTCTTTTATGGATGATGAGGTGTTCTGCAAATAGTGATCACAGTCGTACAACACCGTGAATATACCAAAACCCAGTGAACGGCATGTCTTGAGATGATGAATTTCATAGTATGTGAATGGCATCTGAAAAAAAAATCAATGAATGCTCAGGGAGGAAAATTAGAAAAGAAAGAAACCAAAATTGCCAATGTAGCACCCAGAGACAATCACTGCTCTGATAGAAGTCTGTTCAAGTTCTCCTGCAAATACATACTTTGTAAAAAAATAAAATGGGATCATGTGGATCATTTAAGTTAGTGGAATTTTGGTTTTGCATTACTACTATCTTCCTCTCCTTGGAAAGAACCTGCCTCTCTAATCAGCCGTGTATCTCTCAGCCTCTCAAATATCCTGCCTTTCTACAGTTCTCTGCCAAGCCATGTTCCTTTTCTTTTCACCTTTCTTCTTTTGGAGGACTTGCCAAGCCACTCGCCAGCAGGCTTTTGGTGCTTGCTTTCCCTAATTTTCTGTAAGTGACATGATAGTTCATAATTCTTTGGTTTTCATGGAATTGGTTCCTAATCCCTGCTCTTTCCTTGACCTCCGTTCCATACACTACTTCCATATCTCCAGATCCCCATGGGAAGACGCCCATTGGATTTCTACCATCATTGACTACCTCAGTGTAAACAAGGGACCTGTAAGGTCCATGCATTAAATCTCTGTCATTGTAGGACCGGCCAAATAGCTCATTGGAATAAAGCACCTGCAAGCAGGTGCAGGGGCCAGGGGTTCAATCCCCAGGCCTGCTGTGACAGCCCCACCCCCTGGTTGCGCTGAGACTAGGCTTGGTAGCACGCGCCTGTAATTCCAGCACTTGGGAGGCTGTAAACAGGTGGACCACTGTGAGTTTGATCTAGTAGTGAGACCCTGAACACTCTGTTCTCCCTTCCCTAAAAATACAAAATAAATAAATAAGTAAATAAATCTCTGTCACTGACATGATGCTATTGTAGTGGGAGGTATGGAAACCTTAAGAGTTGGGTCTATGGGGACAGTCTCTGGTCACCGGTTACTGGAGTGCTTTCTGAAAGGGGACAGTGGGACCCCTAACCCATTCTCTGTCTCTTTTTGCACCCCAGTCTCGAGGTTAAATAGGATGCACTGGTCATGGATTTTCCCATCACAACCTTCACTGCACGCCCCAGAGCAATGGAGTTCAACAGACTGTAGAGTAAGCCTTCCACACTGTGAAATGAAATGAATCTTCTTATCTTGGTAAATTGATCCACAGTAGCAGGACACTGGCTGATATACCTTTATTGAGTGACTAACATCAAGCTCATTATGCTTTTTGGTAGCATAGCCTAGCATGGGACACTGTGTGCTGGATTCTCAATCTGGACACAGAGTTCATGCTCATATGTAAGCTTTCTGATTCAAGACAGGGTTTGTGGAAGCCATGAAAAGCCACCCTGGCTAACTCAGAAAGAACAATACTGAGGGACACAGGGTGGCTCACACAGGTGGGCAGCGAGGCTGGCCCCAGCTCTAAAGAGGGGCAGGAAACAGGGCTACCCCAGCAAGAACCAGAGGTAGACTGGGCCCCCAGCACAACACCCCAACCATGGCTAGATCTTGCTTTCTTGAGAGGCGCAGTCCCCACATCCCTTGGATGGGAGGTGGGGGTCACGTTCCAGGAGTTGCTTCTAAATACAGAAAGAGACGCTGGTTGTCGGGCACTGTGAAGAGATGAGAGCATGGTTCACTCTGCTTGGCCTTTGTTTTCCTAACTAAGATGTGATTCATACAAATTTTCCCACCCTCCTCACGGGTTGGGAAGAAGACAGTATTTGGGAGATGCCTAATTGTAAAACAAGAGGCACCCCACTAGAATGAAGTGAATCTACAATAAGGTGAAGGTTTCTCTCCAACCTTTGGTTCTGCTCCTAACCACTTATTCCTGTTTACTTCTCCATTTCTTCATAGCCTCAGCAATGCCATAGCTGCCCAGTGCCTGTGTATCCCCAGGGTCCCCATGTCACCCCAGCATCCATACCCCATCTCTACTTCTACAGATAATAAGGACCTTTCTGTCTCCTCAGGCCTCTATATTCCTTCTGCCCCCATATCCCACTTACACCACCATGTTATCTGTCTCCATAGCCCTTGTGTGCCTCTAAATGCCCTCACGTCTCTACTTCCCTGGTCTTGATAGTCCCTCAGGGTCTCAACATCCATTCCTTGCCCTCTTGCCCATGATCCTTTCACTTTCTTTCTCTCCATTTCTTTTTTTAAAATTAATTAATTAATTAATTTGTGTGTGTGTGTGTGTGTGTGTGTGTGTGTGTGTGTCCAGCTCAGCCCACCAGAGGGCGGGGCTGGCTGGCATGTGGTGCTGGGGGATTGAACCGCGGTCCCTGTGCTTTGCTAAGCTTGTTCTAAGTAGGTGCTTTAGACCACTGAGCTATCTCACCAGCCCCTCTATTTCTTTCTTTTTCTTTCTTTCTTTTTTTTTTTTTTCAGAACCGGGGATTGAACTCAGGCCCTTGCGCTTGCCAGGCAAGCACTTATTCTACTGAGCCATCTCCCTGGCCCTTTCTCTCCATTTCTGGTCCCATCATCCTTGGCTGCCTAGGAGTCAGCCCTAGAGGAGACATTAGCGGTTTCCACACTGGGGCTCACCAGGGGCAGTGATTTGGCTTCTGAAGTTCTGTGGTGAAACCCCACACCATATTCTTAATGCTATCTGGAGCACGAGCCCTGAAGAAAAGGCTCTGTAGCTAAACACGCTTTGAAATGCGGCCTAGGTATCACCCTTGGAGAGAGAGAGCAGGGAGGTCCTGCAGGTAAATAGCTGAGATATTGTCCAACTCAGGATTTCTAAGACCTAAGAGACTGTAGATATCTCTCTCTCCTGAAACATCTATCTATGTAAATCCTAAAAGAAGAGTATGCTGAGAATCAGACACTGGGAGAGTCCAGCATTTCAAATTTCTTTGCCAGTTGCCATGGTCTTTAGCCCATGGCTCTAAGTTTCATTTCCTACTATGCCTCCACATATTCCTCCAATTTTCTTTTCTATTTTTTCTTTTCTTTTCCTTCCTCCTCCTCCTCCTCCTCCTCCTCCTCCTCCTCTTCTTTCCTCTTCTTCTTTTTTAAAATATATTTGGTACAGGGTCTCCCTTCACAGCTCAGACTTGTAGTGAGCCTCTTCTTTTCAGCCTCCCCAGCATTGGGATTACAGGTGTGCGCCATCACACCCAGTCTTGGTGGCCGGCTCAGCATGCCTGGGGGTGGGGGCAGAGCAGCATGTGGTGCTGGGAATTGAGCCCAAGTCCCTGCATTTTCCTAAGCAGGTGTTTAGTCTGCTGAGCTAACTCACAGGCCCTCCAGTTTTCTAAAAACTTACTGTATTTCACAACTAGATTTCCAAGATCCTTGGACATCTGCCCTTTCTCATTTTCCACTTTGCTGGGGTGATCACAGATGCCTTTTGCGCTTTTTGTTTCTCTCCAGCTGATGTTAACTGACCTCTGGGCATAGTGGTCCTGGAACTTGGCCATTCTGGAGGGCAGAGTGGTGGTCAAAGCCACTGAAGTCATTAAGACTGCTGAAATGTAGAACCTCTTCAGAGCAAGCCTTCAAGGGGAAGGAGGCAAGTGCTCCAGAGAAACTCACAGTGGGGCCCAACAGGGATCTGGAGGGGAGCTGAGAGTCTGATTACATGACCTGAAGGAGGCAGAGGGCTCTGGTGTCAAGTCCTGGTTCCATCTTTAACTCCCTTGACCCTGTAGGCCTCAACCCTTCAAGAGAAGTGCACGGGGGCTGAGTGTCAGGCTTTCTCCACAAGAAGCCAATGACCCTCTGTGTCCCCATTGAGTGACCAGTGTCTACAGTTTGCACCAGCTACTGGCACTTCCAGATGCTTCTGCAGTGTCACTTGGATCTTGACATTTAGAATGGAAAGTAGTGAAAGCCATCACAGGGACAACTTCAAATCTACTCTTATTTATTATGGGGGGAAATTTTTCATAACAAGCACTCAGTAAATACAACTCAGTGATTTTTTTTTTTACAGACAGAAGCAGAGTGTGCTGCAAAGGCTAATCATATAGGCTGGGCCCTCACTGAAGTTCTTCTGGATGCTTCTTTCCATCAGTGAGGCTCCACACAGTGTGGCTATGGGAGTTGTGGTTATTCACTGTGACTCACTCTTGGCCAAGGCAGCTCCTCAGCTTAGAGAATTACAGCTGGCTCCCTGCTTTCTCCAACAGTGAAGTGGCCTGGTAGTAACACCTGCTTCCATAAGATGGATCTCAGGACAATCTGAGGTACCTGCAGGGTGACCTAGGACAGTGTGAGTCAGCCACTGTGTCCCACACATGGGCCAGGATTTATAGAGCTGGTGCCACTTGTCAGGCTGGGTCATGAATGTGTATTTCCGAAGCACAACCCCTGTTAGGCCAGGTCTGAGCTGCGAGGTGAACAAGAGGCACTGAGAGCCACGCAGGCACCTTCACTCAGGGCCTAACTCCCACCTCAGGTGTTAGTTCTCTTCAATTTTTCTCTCAATCCCGAAGGCCCTGGCGGTATTTGTTTTGGAACCAGAGTATCAAATGCACTTTCACCTCAAGTGGGTTTCTTCTTGTCTAGCAACTAATGCATTTTGTATAAAGTACTGTCTCAAGTTTCCTTCAAGCCCTGGGGAGGGTATCCTGTTTCTCTAAAGCTGTAGAATGATTTTTTTCTTTTTTAAGCATCAACATCCAGAGTGCAGCAGATAGGCTCACTGTACGCTTTACTGAAGCAGCCAGGGAGGGTCAGGAACCTGCAGTTTTTACTGGGGCTTATCTGACACTTGAGAAACCTGCCTGGCAAGAATTTCAGGATATTTCAGGGTTTCACAGCAGCATTCAAATACCAAACATTACATATACATGGATATATACGCAACTAAGCCTGTTCCCCTTTTATAATTTTTTAAGAAAATGATACATATTTCCTTTTAGAAAATGTAAAACATATAGTTTTTTAAAATCACATGTAATGCTAGCACTCAGAGATAATTACTGTTCTTTTTGTGTGTGTGCCTATGCATAAGTATTTCTTTTGCAAAATGTTATCATTAAGACATCGTAATCTTTTAAAGATGTAGGTGTCTATTCATATTGTTTTGGACATACTACAATTAATATGTATTTATCATTACAATTTGAAGTATAATTATCTTGATGAAAAGAAAAGTGTTTCTAAACTGGCATGGTGGTATATGCTTGTAATTCCAGAAATTGAAGGCTAAGGCAGGAGGATTGCTGTAAGACTGACTACATAGCAAAACTATCCCAAAAAACAAAAACAGAAGCAAAAGTATTCCTGAAATTTAAAAAAGTACTACAAACTAGTTGAACATACTACTTAGTAGTAAATTTACTGCCCTTTTGCCAAAGATCAAGTGGCTGAGTGTGTTAGTAGTTGTGTCTGCATGTTCTAATTTGTTCCACTGGTCTTCAGTTAGGTGTTTTTTTTCCCAGTGCCATGCTGATTTTATCTCAGTAGCTTTGTAATATAATTTTAAATCTGGGACTATAATTCTTCCAGCCTTGCTATTGTTTTCCAGAATTGCTTTTCCATTACAGGTCTCTTCTTGTTCCAGATGAATTTTAGGGATGTTTTCTCTAGTTCTGTGAGGTATGTTAATAGTATTTTGATGAGACCCAGAGCGCAGGCCAGCGAGTGAGTGAGACGACCCAGGC
>NW_004524717.1:2008396-2010116 GCF_000260255.1 Octodon degus | reverse complement strand
TTTGACTGGCTTGAGTTGTGGGGATCGAACCACAGCAACCTGAGCCTGACTGCTTTGTTGAAGCAGCCACTTAAAGAACTGAGCTGAGGGGCAGGTCCCCAAATAACATTAAAATCAATTTTTTTTTTTTTTTTTTTGTGGAGCCGGGGCTTGAACTCAGGCCCTTGTGCTTGCCAAGGAAGTGCTTATTTAACTGCATTATCTCCCCAGTCCCCAATGCTATTGAATTTTGAGTGTTGTCTTTGTATCTAGCTGTGCTACAGAATTTGGTTATTAAACCTAGAAGTCTTTTGATAAAGTTTTTGGTATTTTCCATGTAGAGTATTGTGTCATCTGTTAATAATGATAATTTAACTTTTTCCTTTTCTATCCTCTTTCCTTTAATTTCTCTCTCTTGTCTAAGTATCCTGCTAATATTTCCAAACCTATATTGAATAAGAGTGATGATAGTGGACAGCCTTGTTTTGTTCTTGATTTTACAGTAAGAGTTTTCAGTTTTTGCCTATTTAGTATGATGTTGGCTGTTGTTTTGTCATACATGGCATTTCAGTTTGAGGTACAGACCACCTATTCTGATTTTCTCTAGGCTTTTTTTTTTTAATCATAAATGAGTGTTGGACTTTATCAAAAGGTTTTTTGAATGTATTGAGATGATCATATGATTTTTGTATTTGGCTCTGTTGAATTGGTATATTACATTTATTGATTTGTGTATGTCAAACCATCCATGCATTCCTGAGATAAATCTCACTTGGTCATGGTGTATAATCTTGTTGATGGTTTGTTGCAATCTATTTGCTACTAACTTACTGAGGGTTTTTGCATTTATGCTCATTAGCCTGTAGGAGATAGGCCTGTAGTTATCTTTTTTGGTTTGGTCTTCCTCTGGACTTGGTATTAGGGTAATACTTGCCTCTAGGAATGAGTTAGAGAGTACTGCTTCCCTTTGAATTTCATGAAAGAAATTGAGGAGTATTGGCATTAAATCTTCTCTAAATTTCTTTTCTCTCTTTTAAAAAATTTTAATTTAATTTTTTGTTTTTATTTGTTGGCAGAACCAGGGATTAAACTCAGGCCCTTACGCTTGCCAGGCAAGCGCTTATTCTACTGCACCATCTCCCCGCCCCCTTCTCTAAATTTCTTGTAGAATTCAGCAGTGAATCCATCAGGACGTGGACTTTTCTTCATTGGTAAGATTTTAATTACATTTTCAATGTCATTGAGTGATATTGGGCTATTCAGAATTTTTATACCTTCTTAATTCAGCTTTGGTAAGTCATATGTTTCTAGGAATCTATCCCTTCTTCTTTGTTTCCCATCCTATCAGGGTAAAGATTTTTGAAGTAGGTATTGATAATCTGAATTCCCACAGGATCTGCAATGATTTCTCCATTTTCATTCCTCATTGCATGAGTATGAATCTTTTCATTCCTTGTTTTGATAATGTTGGTTAAGGGTTTATCAATTTTATTTTTTCAAAGAATCAACTCTTTGATTCCTTAATTCTTTGTTTTCTTATTTTTCATTGTGTTAATTTCTGCTCTGATCTTCATGATTTCCTGCTTCTTTGGGCTTTGGGCTTGACTTCTTCTAGAACCTTGAGGTGCAACATTAAGTTGTTTACTTCTGACATTGCCAGTCAAGCAGAAGACCTAATACTATTATGAACTACTGGACTATTTTGAAATATTTTGCTGAGTTCACACACCTATAATATTTA
>NW_004524717.1:2006547-2008143 GCF_000260255.1 Octodon degus | reverse complement strand
ACATTCATCTGTATCCTCTTTATTTGTTAAGTTCCGTTATTTGAATATTATAGGTGTGTAAACTCAGTAAACTATTCTAAAAGAGTCCAGTAGCCCATAATATTATTGGGTCTTCTGCTTCACTGGCAATGTCAGAAATTGTTGACCTGAGTCCCCTACAGCTCAACATAACAGCATGGCTTTACTTCTTATATTTCGTTTCATTGCATCCCGCAAGTTCTGGTATGCTATATTTGGTTTCTCATTTAATTGTCAATATTGTTTAATTTTATCTGTGATCCATTGGTTGCTTATTTAATTTCCTTTTTTGTGGAGTTTTATAGTTTCTTTTATGATTAATTTGCAATTTCATTGCACTATGGTTAGATAATATGCATGGGAGAATGGCAAGTCCTTTACATTTTCTTAAGCATGATTTGTGGGCTAGTATGTGATCTGTTTTAGAGAATGTCCTGTGTGCAGCTGAGAAGAACGTGTATTCTGATGTATTGGGTGGAATACTCTGTGAACATCTACTAAACCTATTTGTTCAGAGGTTTGGTTCACTTCTGATATTTCTTTGCTGATTTTTCTGTCTGGTTGATCTATTTATTTGTGACAGTGGAGTATTAAGGTCCCCTACTACAACTGTTATTTTTCATGTCTATTAATATTTATACAATATAAATATGGGATGCTCCCATATTTGTTGGATCATATTTATGATTGTTATCTCTTCCTCTTGAAATTTTCCTATAAGTATGTAGTGACCTTATTTCATTTGTTGTATTCTTAGTTTGAAATCACATTGTCCACAAACAGAATAGCTATCTCTGCTTTTTCTTGGGCACGGGTTTCCTGTTACATGGAGAATTGTTTTCCATCCTTTGAATTTTAGTCCATGAATTTGTTGTTGAGTTAAATGTGTTTCTTTCTTTTTTTTTTTTTAACATTTATTTATTGTGTGTGTGTGGCCAGCTCAGCCCACCAGGGGGCGCGGCTGGCTGGCATGTGGTGCTGGGGATCGAACTGCGGTCCCTGTGCTTTGCCAAGCTTGTTCCAAGTAGGTGCTTTAGACCACTGAGCCATCTCTCCAGCCTCTAAATGTGTTTCTTGTATACAGCACTGTGTTGTATTTTATTTTTTCCATCCATTCTAATACTTTTGATTAGTGAATTGAAGCCATTTACATTAGCGGTTATAACCAATATGTATTGGCTTACCTTTGTCATGTTATTTTCCTGCCATTGGTTCCCTGTTTTCCCCCTTTGCTTCATTATTTTCCCTCCTTGGTGATTTCTTTCTGTTGTTGTTCTTAGAACTGTGGTCATTTTATCTGTGTAGAATATCTTTCAGTATTCTTTGTAGGGTTGTTTCAATGATCATGAGTTTCTTTAGTTGGTCTTTGTCATGGAAGTATCTTATTTCTCCATTAATTTTGAAAGATGGTGTTCAGTGTACATCAATCTGGGTTGGAAATTGCGTATTTCAGGATTTGAAATACTTTACTCTAAGCTCTTCTTGACTTGAGGGTTTGTGTTGAGAAGTCTGCCATGATTCTGATGGGCTTTCCTTTATAGGTTATCTGTTTCTTTTCTCTAACAGCTTTTTTTTTTT
>NW_004524717.1:1981369-2005507 GCF_000260255.1 Octodon degus | reverse complement strand
GAAAGTGCTTATTCTAGTGAGCATGTCCCCCCACCACCCAATTTCTTATAACTTTATCTCTAGTATTGAGGCTTCCCTAGGTATTATGGTTTGTGTTTAGTTGTCCATACAAAGTCTCATACAGTCATGGGGCAGCTTCTAGAGTTTGTGATTAATTCATGGTCCAATGCTGGGATTATGGGTGTGAGTGCTACACCCGCCCTGGGGTGGATGGCCTCAATACAATATAAGGAAGGTAGAGAGATTTGTCAGCTGCCTCTTCTTCCTTTTCTCTTTGCTGTTTTCTGCCACCAAGAACTTCTGCCCTCTGCCATGTGCCACTCTGCCTTGGAGTCAGCTGAGTAAGGACTGAAACCTCCATAAACTGTGAGCTAAATAAACCTTTCCTTCCTTAATTTGGGGTATTGGGTATTTTGTTCCAGCAATGAGAGAAAGGTAACTGAGACACTAGGGGATGCCTGTTCTTCAGAAATGTCCTTTAGATGTAGATGGTTCTTTATAGCTATCCCAAGAACCTACCTTCCCTATTTGTAAAGGATGCCAAGTTACTATTTGGCTCAGCACCCAATCATTTGGTACTGAGTTGTGGTGGTGATGACCCCATACAATCATAGTATTATCATACAGGGGAGAAACACTGTTTTTAACATGTATGACATCCTGGCTAACATAGTACAGTTAGTAATAACAATAGTTTCAAGTACAGCTTAACTATTGACAAACTATGTTAACCATTGAGGTGTTAACCTCTAACCACACAAGCAAACTCCAAAATTGCACAACATGAAACATATACCGTGTACTCCTATGCTGTGATTTTCCCCTCAGTGGAATGATTTCACCCTTTTGTTGTGGGGGGGGGACAAAGAAAGGGAAGGAGAATGGAGAAGAAGAAAAAAGTAGACACAAGAAAGGAAGGAGAGAAAAGACCAAAAAAATATAAACACACACACACACACACACACACACACACACACACACCACAAAATACAAGATAAAACAAGGTGACTCTCAATCAGGCAGAAAAGCAATAGCCAATCAGACAAATAAAAGTAGTAAAATATCTGTGATGTTTATTGTTTTGTGATAGTGTCCATGTCAGATGCCAGAAATGTGCTATATCCTTCAGCCAAGTTTGCAGTGAGAATTGTGCTGGGTGTGGAGCTGATCTTGGCCTCTGGGTGTATGGCTGGGACTGGACTTCTGTTGAGGCAGCTCTCCAGAGTCCAACCACTGGCTCCTTGCTGTTGCTTCAGACACTTCCACAGTGCTGGTCTCACCAATAACTCTGCACACCCAGGACTGGCTGTCCTGGGTCTCAAGGGTTCTGGCCAGTCCAACCACCAAAAGTGTGTATGTGTCCATATGCCCAGACCCAGCCTGTTCTGGGTCACTAAAGTTCATTTATTTTAGCATGCCTCAGTACTTCATTGATTTTTATTGTCAAAAATAGTATCCCATTGAAGAGATACACACATTTTATCTCTTCATCAATAGAGAGGCAGTGGAGTTATTTAAAATTTTTACCTATTGTGAATAACATTAGTATGAACGCTTGTATACAAGTCTTTGTGTGGCTGAATGTTTACAGTCCACTTGGGACATACCTAATATTTCTAGAGTTTATGCTGACTGTACTTAATGTTTCGAAAAACTGATAACTGATTAACAAAAAGCCTGCAGTATTTTGTATTCCCACCAGGAGTGTAAGGAAGGTTCCAACTTTTCCATAGCCCAACCAGCATTTGTTGTCATTTTTGTTTTGCTTTGTGTAGTACTAGTTGAGCCCAGTAACTTGTGTAGGATAGGTAAGCATTCTACCACTGAACTACATCCTGGCTCTTCTAGTTTATTATTTTTTTATATTTATTTATTTATTTTTTATTTATTTAGTGTGTGTGTGTGTGTGTGTGTGTGTGGCCAGCTCAGCCCACCGGGGGGGGGGGCTTGCTGGCATGTGGTGCTGGGGGATCGAACCGTGGTCCCTGTGCTTTGCCAAGCTTGTTCCAAGTAGGTGCTTTAGACCACTGAGCCATCTCGCTAGCCCCTCTAGTTTATTTTATTTTATTTTATTTTTTTTATTTATTTGAGAGAGAGAGAGAGAGAGAGAGAGAGAGAGAGAGAGAGAGAGAGAGAGAGAGAGAGAGGTGTGTGTGTGGCCAGCTCAGCCCACCAGGGGGCAGGGCTGGCTGGCATGTGGTGCTGGGGGATTGAACCGCGGTCCCTGATGCTTTGCCAAGCTAGTTCCAAGTAGGTGCTTTAGACCACTGAGCCATCTCTCCAGCCCCCCTCTAGTTTATTATTTTACTTTATTTTGATACAGAGTCTTACTAAATCACCGAAGGAGACTTCAAATAGCTAATCTCCTACCTTGGCCTCTTGTCTTTTTTTTTTGCTGTTGTTTTGTTTTTTCTTTTTTTAATACAACATCCTGATTGTGAGGTGATATCTCACTTTGGTTTACACTTCCGTAGTGACTAATGATGTTGAGGCCTACATGTGAGCTCATTTGAAGTTGAGTTGTTTATTTACTTAATTATTTATTTGGTACAGGGTCTCAATATGCAGCTCAGACTCAGTGATCCTCCTGTTTTCAGCCTCCCCAGCACTGGGATTACAGGTATGTGCCACAACACCCAGATTCAGTGGCTAGCTGGGGGTGGGGCTGGCACAGTATGTTGTACCCAGGATGTCTGTTTAGACTTGTAAAAAGTTCTCTCTCTTCTGAATGCAAAACTTTGTCAAATATATGATTTATGAATATGTTATACTGTACTGTGAGTTGTCATTCACTTTCTTAGGATCTTTTGAAATACAAAAGTGTTTCATTTCCAGAATGTCCAATTTGCTCTTTTCCTGTGTCAACTTGTGTTTTTGTGTGTATCATACTTAAGAGACTGTTGCATGTCCCCAGAGCATGAAGATTTACCACTATATTTTCTTCTAAGAGTTTTATAGTTTTAGCTCTTCCATGTAGGTCTGTAATCCATTTTGAGTTCATTTTGGTGGTCTGCCTTTATTGTTTTTAAATGACTAGCCATATACCCTCAACGCTACTTACTGAATGATTTATCCTCTTTCCACCAATCAAAATCACATCTGTGGTACTGACAGTTAGTTGTCTTCTGTATTCACTCTCCCTTTCCTCCTATAGAAACAGAATCAAAGTTTTAACTAGGTACAAAGCCACTCAGCTTTCTTTGCTGCTAGGTACAGCCATTTGAGCAGGTTTTAGCTAGTGAAAAGGTAATATGCAAGACCTAGGTGAAATTCTCACAAAGAAAAGACTGCTCCTCCATTACCCTTTTCTTCTTCCTCTAGGCTTCAAGACTAAGATGCATGGGCTCTAGATTTTTTTGATCATGTATGTGCACATGGGAATCTCCTAGGGGACAACAGAACAGCAAGACTGACCACACTGGGTTTCAGGTGACTTCCAAGAGAACTTCTAAGACTCCCCTCAACCCCATCCAGCTCTGAACTCTGAAGAGTTAGAGGGAAAACAACTGCATTTCACTTGAACCACTTTATTTTTCAGCCCTGTTGTTACTGTGGCCTACCACACGCTACACTGAGCACTGCTTGCCTCCAATGCATATTGCATTGGTTAGGTGTTTCTCTATGCTTAGACTTGCACTATACCTACAGTTTCCATTTCTGTAATTTTACCATAATTCAACCTGGAGCAGTGGAAAAAGGGTAAGTCACTCATATTTTTAAAGCATCTTTTGGTTTTTCTCCTGTGTTCAGTATTTCAAATGAATTAGGATTAACTTTACCAACTCCTACCTCCTCCTCCCCAGCCCGAGTCTTTAAGAAGGTTCTTAATTTTCTAAGGTTATATGTTACCATAAGCAACAGCCACAATAGCGATGACAGTTCCTGTGTACTCCTGGTCAGCAGCCAGCGCCCAGAAGTCAGCTAATATTTGAAGTGTGTGCGCACCTTGAGGTTGAGGAGTCTGTCCCACTGTAGTCAGGCACAAGACTGACTGGCTGTGTTCAGTCTGAAGGAACACTGAGGTCATGGGGTCAGTCAGGACAAGCACACTCGAACAGCATCGGACAGAATTCATGGGAGCAAAAACAGAAATCCTAATGAGAGCTAGAGCAGCCACAGCTACTTGTCTATGTCACAGAGAACACTGGAGAGCATCAGAAGTGGAGGAAGGCTGCATGCTTCACTCAGGGAAATATTTTTCCCTAGTGTAAAGCAGACTGATGGTGCTTATCCCCAGAGAGGCGGGGGTTGCACAGGGATTGTTAATCGGGTCATTTCTGGTTTTCCCTATCCAGTGGTTAGCAACATGTCACTTTACTTAATTTTGTAACATATGGAGTAAGTGTCCTGTATTATAATGTATTCTCTCTCCCTCCATTGTTAGCATACAGCAGAAAGTACTTTTCCTAGCAAAATATGCAATTGGTCCATCACTTCACTGAAACAATTTAGGATGCTCCATTTCCCTTGTAAAATTGATTTTCTCTCCATGCTACATCGGGGGCCTTCTCTTTTGGATCCACCACAGCTCGAGCAGGAGGGAGTACACCGCCAGGAGCTGAGAGAGCCTGCTGTAGCCTGTGCCTCCATTTGGCACACTGCCATCCGCTGCAGTTTGGGAAAGTATTTAAAAGGAATGATCAAAAACAGGTTACTTTCAAAGTTTAGGTTTAAAACATCCTTCAGTTTCTCAGTGGAGAGAACAAAATGGCCCAAAATAAAATAATTAAAAAGGCTTTAAGGCCGGGTGTGGTGGCGCATGCCTTTAATCCCAGAATTCCCGAGGGTGAGGCATTGAGATCAGTGCAACTTCCAGGCCAGTCTGGGCTACACAGTAAATTCAAGGCCAGTTTTTTTTTTTTTTTAATTTTATTGAGAAAGAAATAGGAATGAGACAGTTTCAAAACAGGTTAATAGGACAGTTACAATAATTAATACATTGTATGTTGTCTTCATAGTAGTTATTCAGAGTACAAGATGCAGACATATCTTGTCTAAACACTATTAGTATAAATCTTTCTTCTCACCGAACTAAGAGAAAGTTGCTGTATATTTATATCTATCTATATCTCTATATATATATATTGTTTTCATTACAAAATGGACCTTCATTTATATCCCCCTCTTTAGTTTTGTCAGAGATGCGTGTTCCATTGCCATTCAAATCTTGTAGGTGCGTGAATTTAGCAAAATAACCCAATATAGTCTAACAGTCCATAAAAGTAGTGGGTTATCCAAGGAACTGGCAATGTCAGAAGTTGTTGACTTGAGCCTTTACAGCTCAGCATATTAATATGGCTTTACTTTTTATACCTCGAGTTCATATTCAAGGCCAGCTTGAGTATGAACTCGAGGTATAAAACCTAAAGCCAATGAAGAAAAAAAAATAAAACCAAAAAAGACCTGTGTCAATTTTGTGTTATTGAACAGCCCATCTGAGCTGTTTCCAGTTGGGTTAGTTTTTATAATTTTACTATGTATTATGGCTTATGTGTAGATGTCCCTCTAACACCTCACAGGATCATAGTTGGGGCTTTTTCAGAGGTCTCTGGAGCAAGAGCATGTGCTGAGGGGATTAAGGATGTGCGATTACTACGTTGGTCCCCTCACTGTTTTGGCACAGTTCTGGGAAGGATTAAAGGTGCCCTGAGTATGAGAGCTACTCAACCTACGGGAAGGCGGCCTGGATAAGATACAAGGGACAGAAAGAGCTTCACTGGTTGTCCCTTGTCCTGGCTGCTTGCTGCCTTTTGCCTGCCTTGCCATGCACTGCTTCTCCTCTGTGGCCCTTCTGCCACACCTCCTTGCCTTGGAGCCAGCCAAGTACGAATGGAAACCTGTACACACTGTGACCCAACCTTTCCTCCTTTAACTTGAGGTGTTGGGCATCTTGTCTCAACAATGAGTAAAGTAACTAAGACACTATGACTCCTTGAATCTTCTTTTAATTTTACTGATAATTAAATGACAAACAACACATAGGGCTGGGGGTGTAGCTCAATGGTAGAGCTCTTGTCTAGCATGTATGAGGTTCTGGGTTCAATTCCCATTACTGCAAAACAAAATGACAAATATATATACATGTATTTGCTTACAGTATGTGTGCATATATGGATGTGTATGTATTATTATTTTGTGTGTGTGTTTTAGCAAAGGATCTACAGGGTGTTCAGGGTCTCACTACTAGTAGTGAGCCACCTGTTTACAGCCTCCCAAGAGCTGGGATTACAGATGCGCGCCACCACATCCAGTCTCAATTGCTGTCTCAGTGCGCCCTGGGGACAGGGCCAGCACGGCAGGCCTGGGGATTGAACCCCCGGCCCCTGAACCTGCTGGTACACTGTACGTATTATTTTTGGAGGACAAAATGATCAGTTGCATCCATTATAAGTGGCAAAATACAAAAGGAGCTGATCTGTGTAAATGTCATGCCTGACCTAGAGAGACCCTCTCAGGAAACACGCCATCCTCCACAAGCAGCAAGATACCAGTAAAGGTCCTCAACAAACAGAGCACATGGCCACAGAGAAAGTTTAGGACAGGACATACAATCTGCCCAGCACCAGAAAGTCCCCTATTGTCTATACACCTGCACTGACATGCGGGGAACTTTGACTCCAAACAGTCCACCTGGATTCCTTGGGATTATGATTCTATCCCCAAACCATATAAAAACCCAACTTCTCTGCTGGCCAGCTGTTGATATTCACAATCCCAGCCTGTCCGCAGTCAGACAGAATAAATCCAGCCATTTGCTCACATAAAGCCTGTGTCAGGCTGGTGAGATGGCTCAGTGGTCTAAAGCACCTACTTGGAACAAGCTTAGAAAAGCACATGGACCATGGTTCAATCCTCCAGCACCACATGCCAGCCAGCCCTGCCCCCTGGTGGGCTGAGCTGCCCCCCCACACAAATAAATAAATAAAATAAAATTAAAGCCTGTGTCTCAGTGTTTCTCATGTGGTGTTGGTAATAACAGCAGATTCATAGCATTGGCCTAACTCCTTTGCTATGAAATTCTCATGGAAAGCAGCCAGTGTCTCTTTGGCCCAAACACTGTCCCAGGTTCCCCACTATTTGTGAAAGGAGAGGGTGGATGACATGGGAGAATGGAAATCTACATGGCCTCATCTGTAGTGTAGGACAGCTGTAGGATGCAGAACTGGTGGAGTACCAGGCAGTGATGTCACACTGTCCCTTTCCTGACTGGACAGCCCCCAGACTTCCTGTATTTCTGGTGTTAGGAAACTTTGTGAGGCCACTGACTTGACTCAGATCTCTGGTAAGGGCTTGGGCTTGGTCTGATGAAAGAAGGGGATTTACTTTCTGTACCTCCAGCATCCAGAGACATTTGCCATGGTCGGGACAACAGCGCTGCATGTTAATACAGACCTCAGCTAAACTCCTTAGCTAGTCCAGCCTAGTGAGGAAGAGCATCCTGCACACATTCCCACCAGGGACTGAAATCTTAATGGCCTCACAGATATGATCTCTGACATTATGAGGTTTAGATTCCAGATGAAATATGGAGAATGATGGAACACACGAATAAACAAGATATAACTCCAGAGCGCAGTGAGTGACTGGGAAGAAGTTAAGGCGTGAGACATAGTGGGATATGGGGGCATTGGCGGATGGTCATGTATCTCATCCTGATGATGACCGGTTGTGAACCAAGTCACAGGGGACAAATGGTGCTTCACAACTTTGTTGATTCTACTGAAAGACAAAGCGTCCAAGTTGTGGTTCTCACCTCTTTGGTAAAGTTGTTCAAGGACACAAACAGGCCTTGTGTGCTGTCTGAGGACATGTCCTGCCTGGCTGATACAGAGCAGGGGGATGGCTATTTTTTTCTTTTCTTCACTGCTGGTCCCATCCCCTGGTATAGGGTGGGCATGCCCTGAACACTCATGGGATGAGTGAATATGGTACCAACTGAACATGCACAGTCTTCCTTCTCTGAAACTGAGATTACCTGTTTTCCTTCTAATTGTCCCCCAGTCCCTATGCTCTTACCTTATGAGTGCAAACAATAGCCCCCTCCCAGCAGGAACTGGGCTGTTGGCCTTGACACTTCTTCCTTCCACCAGCCTAGCTGGTCAATGCATTTTGCTGATTCTCAGCTTGCAGTTAGGTTTGTAGGTTTTTATGCCCCTGTATTCTTCCTAACCCTAGTTATTCCAGTAGTACAATAACCCATACTTCTGGCAGCTGGACCAAGATGGGGGAATTGGAAAGTCTTCTTACTTAAAACACCGCAGCAGCTATCCACACCATCCTCACCTTTTAGCATGGAGCAAGGCCTGGTGTAGTTGGTGTGAGGCCTCCTCCAGCTCAATTTTTATTGTTTTTCCTTGTACCCCAACTTAGGTCGCCCTTAGCTATCATAGGGTGTGTCCCCATTGGTGGTCGGCAGATGCAAAGTTGAATTCAAGGGCAGGCAGGAAACAAGCTCACTGTGTCCTTGTCACTCCGTAAGGCCAGGTCTGTGAGAAGAAAGCACCTGAGGCAGGTGTGGTCCTTTCTTGTCCAGCGGGGCCTTGTGTGGTTAACCTGGGTCCATTCACCTGCCCTGGGCTAGAAGGGCCACCTAAAAAGCAACCATTCTTACCAGCAGAGGGCAGTAGGAGAACCCCAGAAGCTGGGGCTATCAAATGTGACATGGATCCTTTACAAACAATTCTGTGGATGAAGGGGTCCCACAAAGCTGGAAGCATGTGGCAGGAAGGGAAGGCCAGGCTGCAAGCCTCAGGTAGGTGACCACATGGTTGTACTACAGATTTTCTTTGGAAGCAACTTGCCTGGCCACCCCTGCCGCAGCTGCTTGCTTATGCAGCAGCTACTGCCCACCACACCCCACACCCCACCAAGCACTCCTCACAGCAGCCAGCCAGCTCAGCAGCCTCCAAAATGAAGCCCCAAGGAAACCAGCTTCCTGCCCAGGTGCCACGTGCTCAGGACAGGACAGCAAAAGAGGGCCAAAAATGCTTATGGTCAGGGAGAGGTAGCGCCCTCCTGTGTTGAAGAACAAAGAAATTAAATGTTAGCAGCCACTTTGCATCAGGGAAGATTGATTTGTCCTTCTGCTGTGTTGTTTCCATAGAAGCATGGCTTAGCCTTTTAAGTGAAGATTATAAAGCTACCTAATTCATTTAAAATTAGGCTTTGAGCATCTCGGTACTTAATGCCCAAGTGTCTCCATGGGACCTGCCGCAGCCATTGATCTGACTGCCAGCCGGAGCCAGGGTCTCTGTGGTGACGGAAGACTCTCGTTCCAGTAGCAATCTAGTTTGTTTTATTTTTTAAAATTAACTTCATAAGGAGGTATAACTCTGTGAAAGATCATGAGGGTATTAATAAATACCTCTTAATGAATGAATAGCATTGACTTCATAAGCACAGGAACACTGGGGTACAAGAAAGACATGTTGCACATTCAATTAAAGTAATTTATTGTGTTCTTCCAGAATGGACATAAAGAGCATCTTGGGAGTTGATATCACAACACAATGTTATACACCATTTTCACAACTAACCTTGCGCTGAATTCTTTTTTAAAGAACATAGTAATTTTTAAAAATCTAGATATTTACATATTAAAACATATATACAGAAGATTGAGATGTTATCCACAGATACGGAATTTTATTTTTGCTAAGAAAGCCTATAAAAAGGATTTCTGAACAAAGCCTGAACAGTAGTCACAGTACGTTAACACAAATATGATTTGAATTTACAAAATATGATTTATGGTTGCAGTTTTGATTGCATTTCCAATTTGGGAATCCACTGCACACATCTGTGAGCTG
This sequence comes from Octodon degus, assembly GCF_000260255.1. Taxonomy (NCBI): domain Eukaryota; kingdom Metazoa; phylum Chordata; class Mammalia; order Rodentia; family Octodontidae; genus Octodon; species Octodon degus. The sequence continues at coordinate 1,995,698 of NW_004524717.1, read as the reverse complement.
ACCAGTCCTTGCCCCTCAAGTGCTGAGAACTCCAAGCTGTCACCCACTCTTGGAAGGAAGTGCTTTTGAAGGTTCATGGCACATATTTAAGAGACCTACAGTTGTAAGTAAATGTTTCTACCTCTGGTAGCAACATATTCACCATAGCTTAATAGAATGAAAGGTCACTAATTAATCTTTCCTATTCCCTTGAGGAATGTTTCGTTTTGGAAGGCAGAAGACAAATCTTTGAGCATATGCTGCAGAAAAACAAAAACCCTGGTTTGTACATAGCAGTTCATCAGACCACTTGGTGAAAGGGGAGTGGTTTCAGGAAAAGGATACTTACTGGCTGGAAATGGGAGAGGCTTCCCAAAAGATGTGATGGAAATAATTTCTCTGAACCTTCTCTTTAACTTTAAAAAGAAGTGAAAGATACACACACACACACACACACACACACACACACACACACACACGCTGTAACTGTCTAGCTGAGAGGCCCCATAAGCCAAGGCAGACCAGTTGCCTGCTACATTACGGGGGTGTCATGCATCTCCAGTTGATTAGCTGGTCTTTGCTGACCTACCCCTGAGAGCCCCTCCTGCCACTATGGTAGAATAGTTCCTTGGGCAGGCTAGTCAGCACACGCAGGCCCCAAGTCCAGTGGGCACTGAAGGCTCACCTGACCCTGGGTAGCTCTTCCCCTCCCTCCGCAGTCTCTCCTGGAGAGCTTCTGCAATGACTGTCAGTTCCATCAGGTGGAGGAAATGAGTGCCAGGCAGAGGGGTTGCACTTTCAGCATGCAGTTCTGAACACTGTGGTTTGGGGGATCTACAGTTAAATGTCTTTCACATCTGTGTTTGCTCTTTAGATAAAGTGCCAAACATTCAGGGAAACTTGCTTTATATAATAAATGAGGTAATGATGCAATATTTCAAAGTGATATTAATGTATGAAAGAAAGAAAGCAATATGAAGGTAAATGCTTATGGAAAACGAAGAACCACATGGCAAGATATGTCTGAAATCAGTCCGGCCTTTCTCATGTTGGTCATGTAGAGTGGAGGGCCAGTAGGCCAGGGAGCTCGAACACGAAGCATGCACAGTGGCAAGTCTCCCACCACACAATGTCAGAACCTGGACTGCTCAGGGAAAACCACTGTCTGACTGTCAGGTGTGGAGCAGGGAACTTACTTTAAGCCTTTCACCTGCTTTGTCACCAGGCCAATGCGATTTATGCAAAAGGCTTTTCTTTCCTACAAATTCATACACTGTTTGCACAGCTTGACTCATTAGGATGGCTATTTCTGGGGCCAATGATGTTAGAAATGATTCTAACAGGTCAGAGCTGCCCTGCCTCCTCAAACAACTTTTTTCTTTTTCTGCACTGAAGAAGATCGACTTCATTGCGGCCTCAGGTACCCTCAGTCCTAGAATGAGTCACATTTCTTTATATGCAGCTAAGAAATTTACAACAAAATAAATATGTTTCAAAAACAGTCACATGGAAGTTACAAATGAATAGAAAAAGAGAGAATGGCTTCTTCGCATTGGACAATCAACTAACTGGGCCACATGATGGACTTTTAAAGGGTAACAAAGCAACTTTAAAAATGATTTCTAAAAATCTTATACTAAACTGGAGGCTTGATTATCACATAATACAGAGAAGGCATATGAAACTATTCAAACATGACAGGTAAACATCACCAAACACCCACACTTTGCTTGAACCTGAAATGCTACCTGGATCTTTGAAGAAGTTCAAAGGCAAGAATTACAAACGCTAATGACAAAGGTCACTAAAAAGAGAGTCTAGACAACAACCTGGCGTTCCGTGTCCTCTGTGTTTTCTCTGCTGTTGTCAGATATATTACCTACAACATAGAGACAGGACATAAAGAGGGGTGGCTCCCCCGGGAGAGCTGTGTTGCCAGTCACGAGGCTGGGGAAGTGTTTAGACAAGTTAGGTCCCTCTGGGAAGCTCCAGTCTTGTAAAATTAAGTGGCCAAGATTTTCACTAAGGAGTAGGTTGTACTAACTGCACAATTTTAGGAAGCATGCAAGCCCATGAATATGTGTCCCTTCTGAGTATGCCCATATATTGTGACAGAAAAGAGCTAAATAAAATACAGTTAACCTGCAACACAGAATATCATTCTGATAATTATGTGTACAAAGATATGTAATAAAGAGAAAAAATGCTTCCTATGCATAAATCTCTAAAATTCAGGAAACAAAATTGCACATGGAGTCTTTCCATTACCTCAGTAAGCAAAATATAGTGAAAAGTCTGGGGAAAACACTCAACAATGATTGTTTCTTCTTATACTTTTTCATCAAAAGAAAAATATGCAAAATAATGCCAATTTGTGATGCAAACTGCTAAACCCAAAACAATATCACCCCACTATTTCAAATTCAGAATCCCCATTTTATGTGTTCAGAGAGTACTGTTTGAATGTTACTTCCCTTGGCTCTGTTTAACTGCCCACTGTTCGCACATCCTTGGAGGTTTCTCCGGGCCTCACTCTCCACCCTTGTGCTGCTGCACAGGAGGAAGTGTTCCTACCTCTCCCAGTCATCTAGGGCAGGCTTTTGTGCACCTGAGCCCACCATGGGGCTGATTGCCAGCAGCTATTCAAAAGACTCAATCAACAGGGCCAAAAGGGAATAAATTTAAAAAACACATTCTCCACAACGATATCTAGTCCAGCTTTGTTAAAAGCAAACAGAAAGATGTGTGAAGGTGGTTGGTCAACACAAATATCACTTGACCACCTGACTCGAACCCTTGTCTGACTCACAGCACTAGTTAAGGGTCTCTATTTCTTCCCTGCCTCTCCACAACACATGCAAACTGGAAGAAAAAAGACCTGAAAATGGTACTAGAGGTACCGTTGAATCTTTACAGGGGCAAATGCAGCCAGCTCAGACACCACAGTGAAGGTGTACACCCGTCCTGACAGCTCCTGCAGCTCTGAGCAGTGGGAGGCCTCAAGGCCAAGCCAAGGCTGCACGTGCAGGAAGGGCAGGAACGCTCTGAGAGCAGCTGGTCATGTCAGGGCACAAGGGACAGGAGGACCAGTGGGAACACTGTGTTCAAAGCTAACCAGCGTGGGCATATACTTAGAGGGGCAACCAAGAGGAATGCTAGAGTGTAAGGATTAGTCTGCTTCATTACTGCCAAATTTGAGCACCAACTTGTGACTTCTTTCTCCCTTTTCTAAAATAAGCAGTTTTACTATCATGTTGTATAGTAACTTTTATTAAATATCTATCAGTAGTCTAATGAAAAGACCTGACAGTGTGTTTTACCACTTTCTTAATCATAACCTCAGAGATCTGGACAAAATTAGAGAAAGGACTTGAGTCAAAGAGCTTAAACTGCAGTGGCCTTTGGGTAGGCTGTTGCTGAACATCCTCGTAATTGTGAAGACTGTGAGACACTGAGACGGGGACAGGGATTAGCACACCATCATCTCTGAGCATCTTTAGGAAACATGCAGAAGGAAGCTGGCTTTGGCTTAGGTGTGAGAAAGCTCTACAGCACAATGGCTGGGAGTCCAGGGCCTGGGCTGTGGCCAGGCTATCAACCAGCTGAGACCTTGGCAAAGTTGTTTAAAGTTTCTGGGCCTCAGGCTTTTTTTCCTGTAAAATAAAAGGACTGGATAAAATTAAGGGATTGGATTTGATGATCTCTCAAGTTCCTTCTCATTCTCAGATTCCTTGGCAGTTTGTTCAGTTCCATGAGGCTGTTCTAGCATCCCCTGTGCTCAGTTTTCTCATCTGAAACATCTCTGGAGGCAGAGTCAAATGCAGACAGTTAAAAGCAAAGGAATTATTTCAAGGGGCTTGTTTTTCAAACAGTACAAAAGCCCACTGAGTCACATGACAGAGAGGACAGGTGGTGTCGATCCCTGGGGACCTGCTAGAGAAGCACCTGTGCCTCCCAGGGCCTCTGGAAACACAGTTCTGTTGCTATGGTTAGTGTTTCCTGCATCCACAGGGCTCTAGCATGAGTGATGAGAACAGGCCTGATACTCATAGAATGACAGATTGGGAAGGAACAACAGAGATCACACTCTTTACTTAATTCACAAATGTGACAACACAGCCCACCAAGAAGAGAAACCCCTTTTGTACCATGACTATATAGAGTAAGAACCTGATATACAGGGATTCTTTTTTTGTACTGTGGCTTATTTATTTTTCTGTCTATCTATTTACTTTTTTTTCTGGTACCAGGAATTGAACTTAGGACCTTGTGCACGCAGGCAGGTGCTAGTGCCTGCTGGCCCCTATCTATTGATCTGTTACATAGCCCCTCCTTAAAGAGAAAGAGAAAGAGAAAGAGACAGATCACTTACACAACTGGGCTTCCATGCTGTTCTCAAGTTTACCAATGTGTGCCCATCTTACACCTATGGACTCTGACTGAAGCCCACCTTGGATCATGTGCAGTGCCAGTGAGCTCTGCACTGCCAGGAACTCTGCTAAGAGTTCTTACCCATACCAGACACTCCACTACTGTTGCCAAATTTAATTAAAATCTTATCACTGTAAATCTGAGGAAAAAACATTAAATTGAGCTTTTTCAGTCAGAGGTTTTTTTGGGATGCCTGAATTCTGTGGATAGCATCTTCAGGTATTCTTTGAGGGCAGCCAATAAAGAATCTTTAGACCAAGAGAGGACCAGACTGGCACACAGCTGATTGATCTGACTGATAGACCTGTGTGCTCTGGCTCTCAGGTATGAACGGGTAACACAGGAAGGAGGCAGGATCAGAGGCTTACTTGAGAGTCAGAGGGAGCCAGCCATTAGAATCATGCCCATAGCTCCACACAACAGTGTGCAGCCAGCTCTGAACACAAGGTTGTGTTTAGCAGGTTTGGTTAAGACCAAGAATGTCAGCTAAGCTGGATGGACTGGCTTATTCCACCACAAAATTTATGTAAATAATAACACTAAAATTTATGTAAATAATAACACTAAAATGTATGTAAATAATGACCTCAACTGTCAGGGGGTGCCTGTGGGGTGAGGCAGGGATGGGCTGCCTCTCCAGGCCTTTTGCAAGGGATGGGAGAAGGCAGAAGACACATGCATTTGGTCACATAAAATCAGTGATCCCTATTGTAAAGTGAAAAAAATCTTACTCCATCTCATGTCAAAAAAAATTTGTAATGCCTAAACCCCAGAGAGGCAAAACTTGTTGTAACACTAAGTTCTCAGGATTTACACTTCTGAGATTTTTTTTTTTATGAGCATGACACAGTGTGAGTAAAATGTAGCTTTTCATACTCTTTCTATCCAATGAAAAAACATCCCTGAACCCTGGGTCTTGGGAAGCTCTGACTAGTCCACTGGACCTGTTCTGGAAGCAGGGTTGCTCAGGCGCCTGCATCTCTGATGTTAAAAGCATTTCCAATGCAGATATTTTCATGTGCTTTATTTTCCAGCAGGTGATGAGAATGTAAATGTGTTTTACCTGTTGGTGGCAGAGAAATGCTGTCCAGTCTTTCATCACCATCAGCTACCTCTGCTGGTTACAAACATAAAACACAAATCTCATTAGTTGCAGGGAGCACATTCATTTTACTCAATATAGTAATGCAATTAAAATATCTTCAGTATATATAACTGTTTTCACCTTTCCTTTCTTTTTTCAGATTTAGTTGATTTCATATTATGGTTTTTAGCATCATTATTTACATTAATTTTTTGATGATGATAATGACATAGATGAACTTTCCTATATTAAAAATTCTTTTAAATCTTACAAACCCTATTTCAGTTCACTTATTTACATAGGTTTAAGCACCGAGCAAGCATCTAAGGTGGGTAGTTTAAGCATGTCATTAAATGTGCTCAAGACAGCGAATTCCTGTTGTAGAACTATAATCATCACCTGTGGAGCCACTCCTGGTGGGAAAATGCTGGAAAATCTGAGAAAGAACCTTTGTTTGGAGGTGCCTGGAAATTTAGCTGCCTGTCCTCGAGCTGCCTGTCTAACCTGGGACTGTATTCAGTCATGAGGAAAATCATAAAGGGGAGCTATATATTTTTTTCAAAAGCATTTTCTCTTCTGTGATTTAAAATGCAAACCTTGCTGATAGGTGTTTCAGTCTCCTTAGGAATTTTGCAAAAGCAGAACTTTCAGTCACAAAACTGTCCACTAAATATAAAGGGGCCTGTTAGTCTCCTGAACTGAAGGGCATGGCACTCTCCCCTAATGTGCAAAGAAAACATTTCCTTCGGGCTGCCAGAGTACTTCTGGTGGTGCCCTCCCTAGCTTAGGGGAGCCCTGGAAGCTGCCTGCTGACTGTGTGCGTGAATGAAACCAAAGGTGGTTCTTCTTTCATGTCATCACACTGTAGCACTGGATTGGTAGGAAGAAAATTTCGCATATGTTCTTTTTCCTATTGTTCTTGCTTTAAACATAGTATTTAGGCACAGCTAGAAATGATCCCAGACTTCCACCTCTAATTCATCCTCAAATGCTGTTGATGCATTCATTTGACATTAGTGAAAGACCCACTGTCCGCTGTGCCGCCACACTCACCACAAAGAGAAAACACCCAGGACAGACTGAACAATCACACTCAACTGTGGTTGGAGTAGAAATCCCCAAATATGATGTTGTAGATGAATATTTAATAAAATAAAAAGATAGAGGCCAAGCAAGAACATAAATGACATGATTAAATTTTGTACACAGACTTTTTTGGCTGGGAGACATACAGAAATCCTTTATGGAAAAGAGGCTTTAGGAATTATAATTTTTGTTCTTTGGGTTTTAAGTTCTTTTATTCATATGCTGAGCTGTGAAAGGCTCAAATCAACAACTTCTGTGGATAACCCACTACTATTGTGGACTGCTGGACTGTGTTGGATTGTTTTGCTGAATTCACGCACCTACAGTATTTAGATGCCAATGGAATACCCATTTCTGACAGGACTAAACAAAAAAAGGTGATACAAAGGAAGGACCATTTATCTGTATATGCAGAATAGTTAGGATAAATATACAGCTACTTTCGCTTCATTCAATGAGAAGAAAGATTTGTACTAATAGTGTTTGGACAGGATATTCTGTCTGCATCTTGTACTATGGATAACCACTAAGAAGCTAACAATGTACAATGTATTAATTATTGAAACTGTCCTACTAATCAGTTTTGAAACTGTCTCATTGGTATTTGTTTCTCAATAAAATAAAATATAAAAGAATGAACATATGTCATTTTTATATTTAGAAGACATTACTCTCTTCTAATTGGTTTGAATGATTCTGAATAGGAAGGTGATCTACACCGTAGTTCTCTCACAGTCTGGGATTTAAAGTCTTCAACAATAGCAACAATAAATAACAACAGCAATGATAGCCACCACCATATGTTAAGGCCTCAGCATTCACAGAGCTCTGACATGCAGTATGTCACTTAACCCCTAGAGGATTCCACAAGGTAGAGGCATTATTGCAGTCATTTTAACACATGAGGCAGGTGAGACAGGTGTAAGAAACTTATTCCACATAACACTGCTAGTAAGTGAGAGGGCCAATGATTGAATCAGGTTAAGGTATGGGTCCTTCAATATCTTCGCTACTAATAGCTCAAACATATTACATGCATTATTATGAGTATATTTTTTAAATCTTCAAGCTTTAGTTCACCTTAAATGCTAATAACTTTACATGCATAACTGAGTTTTGGTTGGTTACAGCAAAAATATATTAGTAGATGTTGATCTCCCATTGTAATTCAGTTACCTTTTTTTTATAAATAGGCCTGTGCAGTTATATACTTTCATCAGAGTAAAACATGTACTATGAAAATTATATATATTATTATATGTAAATTAGCTGAAGATAGCTGCATGGGTAAAGGGCAACAATGTTACACTTTATTGTAACATCTGTCTGCAACAAGTTCACAATCTTTCTTCCCTTGTGACAATCAAGTTATAAAATTTGGAAAAGATTAAGCAAATCCAATAAAAATTTAATAGCAGTGACAGCTTTACTCTTGGATCTAACACAAATAATAAATTGTGATTTCAGCTCTGAGGAAGTAACCTAATGAAAATGGTAAAATCCACACCAGGAAAGGAATCATTCCAGTTACAGAAAAAATTATTACATGTGATGAGAACCTCAAGTGAATTTCTACTTGGATTTGCATAACGGCCTTTAAGCTAGGTGGGGGTGCTGCTTTTTTCTAGAGGCAATGCTGGCTTCCCCAAGTGGTTAGTTGATTAGCTTGCCCAGTCAGAGTCTGTACCTAATTTCAAGAATTGAAACCAAATATTGCAAATAAGGTTGAAATTGTAGAATAGACATGAGACACTGTTTGTATTATTATTTAGACAGAAAATAATAAGGGCAAAACACATTGAGAACAAGTAAATTATTGATCGGCACTTGGTCCTTTGCAGTAAATGCAAGTGGCTCTAGCTAGATTTGTGCATGAGCTGAAGCGGAACAGTGTTTCACATGCAGGTCATATCTGATGTGCAATCATTTTGGTTTGTACATCAATGTGGCTTTGTCTTACAGCCACCTTCCGCTTCTCTGTGGCTAACAGAACATGCTTGAAACATACCACATACAAGAAGGCAGAGCACCTAACCCAGGGAACAAAAGTTGAAATGGCCCAAGGCAAATATCCTGAAGACCACAGAGCAAGAAGACAATCACTCACACTTCCAAGGGAAGGGCTCTAAGGAAGGGCAGGCTATAGGTTGGCCTTGTTCTAGAGAAACAGGTAAAGGCAGGGGAACACATGCATCTGAGGTGTGTTATGAAAAGAAATGCTATAGGAATGAGGAACTGTGTTCACTGGCCAGGATGTGCGAAGGGAGAAGGGGAATGTGGAGGTGCATCTCCTACTGTGTGCAGGTATACTTGCTGTAGGAAGGTGGGGAGGGAAAGAACCCAGGATCTCTTACTGATCTTGGCATCTGGTAGCAGAAGGGAAAACATCTGCTTTATAGTATGGTCGGTACAGCATAGTGAAGACACCAGAACAATGAAACATAAGAATAGATTTTTTCTATTTCCTGTTTCTGAGGTGGGATCTTCCCAAAGTCCTACCTCAGCATAGCTGAGACTTTTGGGGATACTTGAGATCTAAACCAGAACAGCCTATCAGTTCTGACCAGCCCCAGTAAAGTCAGAAGGGGGCAAAAGAGGATGGAAGAATTAAGGGGGGCTCTCGGATGGTCATAATCTGTCACCATGTGCACCAGGACTGTCTCAGGCTAGCTCAAAGTTGGTGGTGCTATGTAGATGCTGGTGTTTGTTAGTGTTTCCAAAACACCGGTGATTGGTTCCAGCCTGAGTACAAACTGCTAAATTATCATGGCCCTGATTCAACATAGCAAAACAACACTTTATCTTCCCAATGACCACTTCCTCCTTCTTTCCCACCCCAGTCCTGGATACCTTTCCTGCACACACAAGGGAGGCCCCAACCAGCTCCTTATGTATCCCTGAACTTGCCCCTCTAACTCCACCCCTAGCAAAGAAGTCCATAAAATTTCAGCCTTCCTGAGTCAGGTCAGAGGATCCTCCCCATCTCCCTCTAATCCTCTCCTGTGCTCCTCAATGGCAATAAAGTCCTTTCCCTCCTCCATTTTTTTTTTTTTTACTTCTGTTTTTCTGCCATACCAAAAAACCTACCAGTTGGAATCAAAATGCTGGTTCTTGGTAGGTAATCTTTTCCATTTTCTTAGGGAAAATACCAAATTTAGGTTTCTTCATTATGACACATTTAGATTTCTCTCCAACCTGAATACTATATTTAGTGTCTTTGAATTCTGGGAACCAACAATTTCTCCCTGCAAATCACCTGGGGAAATGTGAGAAATACTTGAAGCTTGCAAGGAGTTGGAGGGAAAAGAACCATAGAACCCCGGCATTTGAAGTGCTAGAGACCATCTGAGGAAGGAAGAAGAGAGCTTTGTGCTTTGCAGCATATGGCTGTTGCTGAGGAGAGTGATTAAAAGTCCCCAATGGACTTGAATACATCAAATGTTAAGAGAAACTTTCAAGCTCATAGTGATGCATGCCTATATTTCCAGCTGCTCAAGAGCCTAAAGGAGGATTGCAAGTTTGAGGCTAGCCTAGGTTACTTAGCAAGGTCTTGTCTAAAAATAAAAATTAAAAGGGGTTGAAGAAGTAGGTCCACATTCTCTGGGTTCAATCCATGTAAATGGAAGTTCTTATATATGCAAACAGTCAAGATGCCCAACATAGTGTCTAGGCAACCCAGGGCAAGTTAACATGTAGACATCACTTAGGCTTGAATCTAAAATTGGACCTGGTATAAAACCAAGGACATGGTATGAACAGAACATGACAACAGTAACAACTCAGGGAATACCAACCCAACTGGGGAAACCTACTAGGCAAACTACCTTTGCTTTAAATGTAAAGGATTTTCTTTCTCTTCCTAGAGGAGGCTGGCAGGGGAGACTAAAGCACTGAAAGGGGTCTTTTGTGATGTATAAGGCAGAAGCAGGGGACCTTTGGGTACTGAAGACATTACTATTCCCAGATGTTTTCCAATTCATTTACTCTGAGTGAGATCCGACCACCATGACAGGAAACTCTGAACATTTGGGGGATTATGGGAGAAGAAAGAAACCAGGAAGAAAGTATAAAAGCACTAAGGTGAGAGAGCAGAGAAGGCAATGAGAGAAAGGAAGAAGTGGGGCCACACTCTGTCACCATGAGTCCTGAACACAGACCTCAGGAGACTTTCATAGGACAAACAGGGTCTTTTTGTGGACTGCTGTCCTTTCTAGAATTACTGGTAGAATTCCTTTCTGGAATTACTGATTTCACTGATTCATACAATAAAATTGAGAGGTAGCCCTGTCTTATACACTGTATCATTTGAACTAGAATGTGACTCAGGCAGAAGCCCTGCCATTGAGAGCTCCTGGTCCATTACAGGAAGCAGAAATATACCTCTTTGGGTGGCAGAAGATCCAAGTGCTGGGGCCTCCCAAGAAGGCTCCCAGAGATACAGAGCTTTATGAGAGATGAAGCATCTCACAGACAGAGGGGACACATGTGCCTGTGAGACCAGCCCATTGTGGGAGCAAGGAGAAGGCCGGTGTGGCTGGTGGAGCCTGAGGCCTGTGACAGGAGACCAGGCTGGGAAGCAGGCAAGGATGACTGGGATGGCCTCCTGTGAAAAGGATCTGCTGGAGAATGCCATGGTTTGACTATGGTCCCCGAAGCTCAGGTTTGTTAGTATATTTTGTTGTTATTTTTACGGTATCAATATTTGTGATATATATATATATATATTGCAGGACCAGGGATTGAACTCAGGCCCTTGTGCTTGCCAGAGAAGTGCTTATTCCACTGAGCCATCTCCCCGGCCCCTGTGATTATAATATGATACTTTGCAGTATGTACACATTATGCAATGGCAGAATTGAGTTAACTAATTCACTATTACCGCACATACTTTATAGTAAAAACAAAATCAACTCTTAATTTGCAAGTGGAAGAATTAACAATACTATCAGGAACCACATCACATAAGGAGCATATCCTTCCTCACTGGAAGTTTTGTTCTCTTCGACCAGTATCTTCCCAATGTGACTCAGCCCTGGGGACTATTCTCTGCTCTGTGAGTTTTGCACAGTGACAGTGGGTAACTTTTGTCTTTCTGTACCTGCCTTACTTTACTTAGCATGCCATTCATCATGTTTACCCATATTTTCTTTATCCATTCACCCAGTGGGGCCACTGATATTGATTCCTCATCTTAGCCATGGGGAAAATGCCTCACCAAACACAGGAACACAGATACCTCTTCAACACGCTGATTCTGTTTAGACATATACCTAGCTGTAAATTTGGCAGTTCTATTTTTAATTTTTTGAAAAGCTTCCATACTGTTTTTCATAATAGACATACTGATTTGCATGGAATTTAGAAATAATACCTACAGATCTTGCGGCCTCCCAGAGACAATTCTTTTAGCAGGAGAAAATTGTTCTCAAAGGGTAAACTCACTCCCTGTTACATGTGGCGGCTGCAACTTTAAATGACCAAATCTAAATAGCTACAACTCAACTGGTTTTTTCTAGAAGAATAGTTCCCAAATCATCAAGCCCAATTTTTTTTAACACACACACACACAACTTAGGATTTCTTCCTATTTGATGTAGTATTTCTGATATGATGATTTTTTTCTTTTCTTTTTACGTTAAGCAATTAGGGCTTCTATAAATTCATTCAAATACAAACAAAACAAAAATCAATAAATGAATAGATGCAAACCACAAAGGAGAGCCCCAGTGTAATACATGAGACACATCCCATCACATATGAGATTCACAATTTTTTCCAGTTGTGCTACTGAAAGGAAATGGCTGGACACAATTTTTATGACTTAATCTTAAAAAGGTGAGTTCCAAACATTCACTGGAATGAGGATTTAATACAGCCAAGCAGAGAACACTACACTATGTAGAACATCTCTTTCAAAAGACAAAGGACATAGCAATACCCTAGAGGAAAGTATTGTGCTTTACAAAGGTTGAGAATTCAATAAAGTACTTGCAGTTACCTTCTTTCAACTTACTCATACCTGAGCCTCTTTTTAACCTTCTTCTGGCCAGCTTAATTTGATCCTGGAGAATCTGTACCCAGTCTCTCGGGCCAGGGAGCTTGTCCACATGGTTAGCAGTACAGTACTTCTCTGTGAAGACTGAAAGAAAATGTAGAATACTGTCAAATACTTTAGCAAGTAAAATGCACAGACCTGAAATAGCAATACAGCCCAAGAAGACAACAACAGTTTCTCTGTGGCTTGCTTTCTCTGCTGGTGGTGAGGGGAACTGAACCCAGGAACTTATAGGTACTCTACTACAGAGCTGCATCTCCACCCCTCAAGTCTGTCTCCTCAGTGTGTTTTTCATATTTGCATGCTGCTCTTCTGGTATAAGCAGTGATCAGCTGAGCCCTGGCTGCAGACAAAGGATTGTGTTTCAAAACGGAAATGGCTAGAAACACTAAGCAGTTAGCATGGAAACTGGTCTTTCTACTTGCTCTGGATCTGCACATCTGCGTCTTCTAGGTGGAAGAGGAAGTGCTTCCTCTGGATCCACTGGTCCCAGCACAGAGTTCAACAAGACACTGATCTCATGTGATCCTGCTCATTCAGTCAATACTCAAAATAAAGAATAGTGCAGTATGTCTTAATGAAATCATGAGACACAGTCTAGATAGAAATTCCACTTCTACTTTGAGTCAACCACTTGTATATCATGTCAGCTCCAAGAAAGAACTACCCTATTAGACACAAAGCAATCAAGAAGAATCATATGGCAGGACAAAGGAGAGGCAGGACAATGACCCCAGGAAAGCCGAGCATAGTGTGTGACTGCTTATACGGTGCTGGTGGTGACATTTCTGCTTCACATTCCACTCCTAAGCACTTTTAAACTTGCCTTTTCAACTTGCTCTTCATAAGGTCACTGTCTAGTCTGTAGTCACATCACACAGCCTTCTCAGTGTTTAAAATATCAGTAATTTTAATGTTTCAAAAGGTTTCTTTTACAAAGAAATGACAAAGGAAAATATTGACAGATTCAACTATATAAAAATTGAAATTTCCACTGAATGAAAAATAAACATCTCAATAAGACAAAAGCTAGGAGCATTAAAATTGACTGAAAATGTTCAATATCTATGGCCTAAAAAAGACTGCATTCAAATGAAAGAGTAACCTTAAAAGTATCCACAGCTAACAGAAAAACAATGTTCAAAAAACTTCCATGTGATATTGATAAAATTGTGAAAACCTGGCGTATTCAAATAGTACTAATGACATAAACTGGTAAATCCTTCCAGGAAATAACAGATAATGTGACATAAAACTGTTAATGCCTCCAACTGGTGATATTATTCTTAGAAATTTAGCACAAAAGTAATTAAAAAAATGAAAAAGCACCATATATATGATCTCAATATAAGCAGTCAGAGGTGCAGGAAAAGCTAAAGACAGCCAGGGGCCATGGGGAGGGCCAACCTGTGGCAGAGAGTTGGTGACTTCATCTGAAGCTGACTGTGTATGTGGCAGTTACAACAATGAATGAAAATCCATCACCCAGAGAAACACACTAAGCAAGAAGAGCACAGGATCACACACCAAGCCACAGAGAAGAACACAGCGCTTAGGAGGAGATGGCGGCAGAGGAGGCTGTGAAGTTCATCGGGTCTTCAGTGTCTTCTAATCTATTCCATTGATCCTCAGGTCTATTTTGTTGCCAGTACCATGCTGATTTTATCACAGTAGCCTTGTAGTATAATTTCAAG
>NW_004524717.1:1943432-1977474 GCF_000260255.1 Octodon degus | reverse complement strand
TCCTACCAATTTGATTTGAAACTGTCTCATTGGTATTTGTTTCTCAATAAAATCATGGAAAAAAAAGAACCATCCTGAAAGAGCTTTAGTGTAGGGATCCAGGACAGAAATGGAGGAGCTGCCCTCATAGGAGAGAAATACACTCTGCTGCACCCTGAGTCAATCTGGAAGTGGCTCTTGAGGCTCAGTGAACTCAACAGTGAGGTGCCACAGAAGAGGCACAGATGAGACTTTTGGAATTGTTCCTCAGAAGACTAAGAAAATCAGCATGCTCAGGACAAGCAGGAAGGTGATCAGGCAGTAGATGGGCAACAATAGTCTACACAGGCAGGATTTGATTTCCCTCCAGAACTGGGTGCTCTGAACTAGGACACTAGATGGAAGGGCTAGCCTAGGTCAGGGTTTTGCAGGATAGTTTCTGCAGAAGAGCAGGGATATAAAGCAACTAGAAACGGGGGAAGAGGTCACCTGGAATGAATTCCTCAACTTTTTACCCTCTACCATGCTTCTCTTCAATCAGAAAAAAAAAAAAAAAGCCAGGAAAAGGATCCCAGTCTTGTGATCAGGAAACCAAGATATCAATGGGTTGGTAAGAAGGGGTCAGGGAAGGTACAGGAATCATCCAGAACATTCCCACAGCAACAGTGGAGTGGCTCTGTGGCAGAATGCTAAGTTCTGTTCAGTGATGTGGGGACACAAGGTTAGAGACACCATCGATGAGGACCAGCACCATGTGGCCAGGGGTTAGATGGACATGGACAGTGGAGCCATCCAGGATGACAGCTGATCCTGGGAATGGGAGCTACAAGGCTCGATGGAAAGGTTCATTGACATCCACTTGAGAACAGAAGTCATGCTTAGAAGTCATCCACCTAAGCAGAAGTCTTGCTTAGGATGCAGCGCTAAGGAACATGAACACCACGCAGGCTGCCCCACGTAGGTTATGTGGGGCAGGGGCGAGCAAGTGGGCTCCACTGAGAAATACAGAACTCTCTGGGGTGGGAGAGGCTGCACTTTAAGACCTCTACACCAGGTTACAAATAACATCAGGGCCTTCATTTTTGTATCTCTTTCCATAGCATACTGCCTTGTATGAATAGAAACTCAAGAAGTATATGATGAATGATCATGTTTTCCAGTTTTGTTTCTAATGGAAGCAAATGCAGGAGCTCACAAATTGAGACTATCAGGGAAGAACAGCCCATTTGAATTAGTAGGAAGTCTTGATTAATGGGATATGCTTAAATAGAATATGTTTTATTACATTCAAATGCCCACAATAACACTTACTAGCTGGAGAACTGTCAAAAAGCCTTGACATTTTTTCAATAAAAAAAAAAATGTATTTGTATTTAGAACCCTTTTCAATTATATGAAAATGTGTACTACAAAAATGACTCAATATACTGTCCTGGCAGGTAAAAACATCTTTCCACTTGTAATATTATTTACACAATTAATTCCCATAGCAACCTCTCTTTTCTTAAGATTGTGAAATGCATGTATCCAAATTATCTCGCAGTAGAAAGTAGCTGTTCCAGTATAACGAAGTAGATTTGGGCTGTGCCAACCTCAAAACAACTCCCATGTGCTCCCATGGAGCTTAGGAGCACTGAGGGAGGCTTCTGAAGGCTTTCTCCCAGTCCAGGAGGGACCAAAGGTCAGACTTTGTCAATCTAACCTTGAGCTCAAGTATTCTGTCCCTTGCTCAAAAGGCAACTGTTTCTGCTTATTTTTCTCCTTTCAGTTAAACTGTCTCTGGTTTCAACAGAAGGAAGCCAGGAAAACTGTCTCCTGGGTCTGTGACTGAGACCTTTGAAGATGCAGCCCTAAGTTTTTTGAAAAATACCTACACAAATAAACGTTTCTACTGGCTATGTTATTGACATTCTGGCTCATGGATTACATCCAAATTTAAAAAGAGACTTTTAACTAGAATTTATCTACTGAAGATGAAATTTTATTTTCTCCATTACAACCACAGATGAGGCTCTAGAACAAGGCCAAGAATTTGCCATGGTATTGATGTGAAAATAGTCAATATGTTGTGTGAATAGAGGTATGGAGTAAGCAGAATATATTTTTGCTTTCTGAATCCATAGCTAAAGGTCAAGCTATTATCCTGGTAACAGTTCCATTAGGAGTAATGATGTGAAAAGAGGTATTGCATTAATGCACTGGGTTTCCTACTATGTTAATAGTGGGTCATTAAGAATCATAGTAGGATAATTTGCATTTATCCTTAGAATGCAATAGCCTCTAAAAAGAAATTTCCCTCCTTTCCTATTCTAATATATTAAGGAGAAGTGAGGGCTAATTTTAAATGATTCCAAATAATCTGAACAAGGGGAATGAGGCCAACAATTAAACTAAAAGAGTTTAAATACCTAGTCTGGTTAACATTATATGAGGTCTCAAGGCACAGAGAGATGTTGAGTCACCAGGGAAATGACAAATGCTCAAGTCGATCTATACATAAATAACGACTTTCCCAGATGCTTGCATTCATCTGAACTATGCCCTTTAATTATTTATAAATAATGAATAAGTTTGTGGTGGCTGGGCAGATCCTTCCCTAGGAAGGCAGCTTTTAATAATCATCAATGAACTCAGTGCTAGATAGTGTGTCTGACATGCTGGCTGGGCCACCCGATAACAGCATGGACTGCTCTCTGTTGGAAGGACTTCTCATTTGGATTATTCTGACTGTGCCAGAAAAGCGAAGTAGGGTAAGGACTTTTAAAAGATATCCTGTGTCACACAGGCACTTTAAGGAGGAGGGGTAGGTTTGCAGAGCTTTAATTTTACCATGGAATCCTCCAGCAATTCTGACCTGCAGTGACAGCTCACCTTCAGATACAATGGCTGAGATGTAACCTGTCACACAGACAAGTGGGAACCAAGGTTTACATCAAGTAGAATGGACATCTGGGTTCCTCAGACCTGTCAAATTCTGAGGGCCTGAGAAGGTGAGGGGAAGGATTCTTTGTTATAGATTTCCCGGTACCAATCAGCACGACACAACTAGAAATCCCTTATGGGCAGGGAAAAGCAAAGTAAGAGCGTACTCTGCACCTCTGAGTGGAACAGTGCACACCCTTCTCTTGTCTTCCTTCCTTTTATTCTTTTTTTTTTTTTCTTCCTTTTATTCTTAAAGCTCACGTTTGAGGCAGATGTGGTAATCCAATATCTGGGAAACTGAGGCAGATGGATCAAAAGCCTGAGGCCAGCCCAGGCAATTTAGGCATTGTGTCAAAAAACTGAAAAGGGATAGGGACACAGCTCAGTACCCCTGGGGTTCCATCCTGAGTGTGGGAGACCAGGGACTAAAGTACTTGAGACTTTCTTTGTGCTCAGCAGTTCATAAACCTCTAATCTTCACAGTAACCAATGGGGCAACTATGATCCTAAATTACAGAGGACAGAATCAAAGTATGGGCAGGCTAGAGCAGTGGTCTGGGATTGCCCAGCCAACAGGGATTATTTTCCACATCAATTATTTAATTTTTAATTTAAAGCTGTAAATGAGTACACAGGTACTGTAAAAGAAAATCAGCTGAATTCTAAATAAATTCTAAAAACAATCCAAGCAATAGGCAAACAAACCCTTCCACATTAAAGGTGAAATTAATCACATAATGGAAGCATGGTGGTCAGCCAAGGAGAGAGAACCCATGGGCCTGAAAACTCCGGTCCCTGCTGCCCCCAACCCTAGGCCAGAGAGCACGTGAAGGTAAGCTATATATGGCTACTGGGCCACAGGGGATAGACATACAGGAATTGTGGACCACAAGACTTGATGTCCTGGGATGCCAAGCTGAATAATACACAGCAGAATGAGCTGACCTCCTGCCCCCAGAACAGCAGACTACTAGAGCAGGAAGGCTTTACTAATAATAGGCAAAGCCAGAACAGGGGCACATGAATAGGTATACCAGGTACAAGCCAGAGCTGTCAATGAGAGACAGAAAGCAAGGGGAAAATCCAGCTGTTAGGGACAGGAGGAGGAAACAGATGTACAAAGAGGAGTAGAGACAGAACAAGAAAAAATGCAGCTCATGAGACAGACAGGGACCATGAGCAAGAGACCTGACCATGTTACACCTGGCCCTGTGAAACAGTGCTTCCTGGGGGTGCTTTAGCAATGCATGGTGTCTTGAAGCTCCAAAGCCCCCTTGAAGAGAGCATTTTCTACAGGTGAGCTGAGACTGCCGATCCACATGGCTCTCTCCTCTCCCACTCTCCACACAGCCTGCTGAGGGCACTGACTAGTCTCCTGTTATCCCTACTGCCAGCCTTCGCACACCCACAGAGCTCAGAGCACATCACAGGACCAAGGACCATTTGAAATGTGATTGCTTTAGCATATGGTTTCTCTCATCTATTTTTGCTGATTCTTATTAAGACCAATTAGGGTGATGATGTTTTCTAATCCTGTGAGTGGCTTCACATCTGGACCCTGAACACTGCTGTGCCCTTATAAAAACACAACACATTCACTCGGGAAGCCCTCATCTAGTAGCTGTGATGCACAGGGCTGGTCGAGGTGCTAGTGAATAGACACAGCCTCCTCCTCAAAGAGCTTGCTGTGAGGTGGAAGGGGAATAAGGAAGAGGTCTACACCAGCAGGCTGTACCATGCTGAAACAGAAGGAAACTCAGCATCTCTGGGCCAGGGATGGCTCAGCCCGAGCAGAGGTTGAGCAGCGAAAAAGGAGTGTTCCAGACACGGGGAAGGATATGGAGACCAAAGCTGCAGACTGCAGTGTCCTGAGGTCCTGAGGTGAGGGCAGTAGTCTCGGGGTTTCGCGCTGACAAGGGAGCAGCAAATGGGTTCCTGGTCTGGGGAAGTGGAGAAGGAATGGAAGCCGTGAAGAGAGCCACAGTCTACCACCCATGCAGGGGCAACAAGCAAGCTCTATTTTTGCAGGGAGAGAACAGCTGCTTCAGAAGGTTTTACGTGGCTCATCTACACCTAGCAGAGGTTTGGGATGTGAAGTTACCTGCCTAAGAAGAATGTAAGCACTGCTGTTGTACTCCCGAGTCAGGACAGAAGGACAAGCAGGTGAGCCCTGGCAGACTCTCCATGCAGGAGCACTACAGATGAGCGCCCACTGAAAGCCAAGGACACAGAGCACCAAGAAAAGCAGGGTCAGACCTCCACCAGCTCAGCAGTGGAATGGCAACTAAGGACTCTTAAAATGGCTAAGGATGGACTACACTCAAGAAAACCACCATGAAAGAACCAACAGAACCTGTGCAGATGGCCAATGTGGTATTCAAATTTTAAAATTCAAAGGGTAGGCTGATCAACAAATTAACATCCCTGAGTAGAACAGGGAAGTATGATTACTCACATGGTAACATACAGATTAAGAGACGGCAAATATAATGAGAGATGAAGAACAGAACAAAAAGTTCCAATAAAAACAGACATTTAAGAGGGAGAAAATGGAAAAAATAAAGGAAAGGCAAAGTAAGCCAGAAAAGGAAATGAAAAATTTCTAGAATTGATGTCATGAATCCTTGATTCCAAGAAGCACAACCAAACAGATTAATAATAAAAGTACATACATACCTAGATCTGCAATAAAGAAACTAGAGAATGTCTATGGTAAAGACATCTTAAAAGCAACCACAGCAAAAAAAGTTCATCCACAAAAGAACAAGTCAATGGCAGATTCACAGCCACAGACATGAGGGACTCTAGCGTCTCTTCCAATTGCTCTGAAAAAAAAAAACCATCTCCCATCTAGAACAAAGAAACCTACTAAATGTTACATGGTTTGACAGCACTGGTGAAATAAGTATATTTTCAGAACAAAGATGGGAAGAAAAGATCACACAGATACTCATTTCAAAAATTATTAAATGTATGTACATAGGCAGAAAACAAAACACAAAAGAAGAAACCACAATGGCTGGGCCATGAAACTGGGAAGTGGATAAAAGCTTGAGTCAACATGAGGAAGAAGAGTGCTCAGTACCTGGCAGAGACGGATTCACAAGCCAGTGGGGAAAGGACAGTGCAAAATGACCATCCTGAGAGGGAAAATCAAAGTAAGCCTCCCTGTCACATTTCAGAAAAAGTGCAAACTTAAGCAGGATTATAGACCTGCACACAGAAACTAAAAGCCTTAAAACTTTTGTTTTTGTACTTTAGGGAAGGGTCTACAGGGTCTACAGGGGCTCACTACTAGATTGGACTCATAGTGATCCTCCTGTTTACAGCCTCCCAAGAGCTGGGATTGCAGGCGGGTGCTACCACACCCAGTCTCAACTGCCATCTCAGTGTGCCCTGGGGGCGGGGCCAGCACAGCAGGCCTGGGGATCGAACCCCTGGCCCCTGTGCCTGCTTTCAGGCACTTTAATCCACTGAGCTATTTGGCTGGCCCTTTAAAACTTTTTTTTTTTTTTTAAATGAGCAGAATATATTTATTGAGAGAAAGAAAGCTCCTGTCCAAGAGAGGGACAGGAGGGGGCGCCTGAGCAGGTAGTTCCCCAGGAAGCTGTCTCTTCCAGGGATTTTTATAGTGTAAAGCCATGCGGGGCTAAGGTGGAGAGAATGGGAACTCGCTTAGGTGGGCAGGAGGTAGGACAAAACTATGGTAAACATCAATTTGTTACCTAAGCAAGTCCCAATTCAGAATTTATGAAAGAAAAGCAAACTCATACCTCCGTCCAATGATCTTGGTGGGAAACTCCAAAATGATACAGGGAGAAAAACTGGTCTCGGGTGGGTGACCTCCAGACAATACAGGGAACCTCCAAATGACATACAGAAAAACAATCTCTGGACCTGACCTGCACGAGTTTGTGTTCTCTAAAACCGAAGAATGAATTTTAGGAAGAAATGGAGGTTATGAGCAGAATATATTTATTGAGAGAAAGAAAGCTCCTGTCCAAGACAGGGACAGGAGGGGGGCCTGAGTGGGTAGTTCCCCCCCTTTAAAACTTTTTTGAAAAATAAGAGTATATCATTTTTCCATCTTACCATGATACATCATTAGAAGGAAAAAAATTTCTAAAATAGGCATAAAAAAAGAAGAAAGCAAAAAGGAAAAAAATCTACCTGACTGTCAAATCTCAACTTTGGGATGATGAAAGAAGACATGTACAATACCCTTCCAAGTTGGGAAATGAAGGGAAGGACTTAAAACACCTCTCAATTACAGTTGTAACAATTACAACAACTCAACACTGCATTACAGTTCTTCTGTAATTGACAGAAGAACTCAGGTGAGACAGCAAGAGGATGACCCAGTAGAAATATAAGTAAAAGATGGACATTCACAGAGGAAAAGCAACTAAATAAGGACAAAAATGGAATGATGCCCACCCTCATCAGCAATGGGGGACTCTTCCACTGAGGTGTGCGCTGAGGCTGATAGACTGGTGAGAATTAAAGTCTGGTAACACTGGGTACCAGCAAGAGTGAGGGGAGGCAAGGTGTGCAGTAAACTACACCTACTTTAAAGCTCAGGGAAAGGTGGGAGAAAATCATCTGGTAACTCCCTTCACCACATTGAAGATGAGAGGAGCACTTTCTCCACCTAAAGGCTATGCTGATGGAGATGTGTCATTCTTGAGGCAGTCTATGAACCAACAGAAAAGTTTCTCCTCAGACTATGACATGGAAATGTCAATGCTGGTCAGAGCCTTCCAGACTTCTCTCCTGGGATCAGCACCAAAAGCTATCTGAGAAAAATTTAGGGAGGAAAGCAGAGTGGTGCACACCTGTTCTCCTGGCACTCTAGGAGCTGAGGCAGGTGGAGTGCATGTCTGGGCAAATCAGTGAAACTTTATCTCAAAATATAAAGGGCATGGGAAGGACCTAGGTTCAATCCCCTGTACTGAAAATATAAAATAAGAGAGAGAGAGAAAGAGAGAGAGAGAGAGAGAGAGAGAGAGAGAGAGAGAGAGAGAGAGAGAGAGAAAGAAACAGGGACAGAGAGATATGAGCACTCAGTAGTCTGCCTGCAGGTATTAACTGAGATCAGATGCCAGTCTGTCTCACACTGTAGGCCTTGGACCTTCCCAACCACGGCTTCCTCCAGCTCATTTACCAGAGATGAGACTATTTCTCAGCGAAAACATCTAATGTTCATCTAGATTATAAGCTCAACAAGGGCAGACAGATCATTTCTCTTGTTCACCACCAGCACATAATAGGAAAACATGAATGTACTGCTCACCAAGAATAAACTAAGAACTTAACCTGAATTTCTTTACTAAATAGTCACAGGTTTCAAAATACAAGGGGACTTACAGTTCATTTCAGACTTGGTTTAAGAACATGGCTTTAGCACAGTTCATCAATGAATGTACCACTAACAGTTCGTGATTAAGGAAATACAGTTTTTCAAATAATAATGTGTTCATGACTGAAAGGAGAAGGTACTACTGTGTTATAGACCTGAAGCAGGCAGCGGCTGCTGGCCAGTCTGCTGGTACTCACCCAGCATGCAGCTTTGGTAAAAGCTGACTGTCGTGACCATGAACACTTACAGCCGATTGTTACTGCACAAGGCTATTACCTGCAGCTGGTGGTTATAATAAAAAAGTCCTTAAATATCCATAAAATTTATTACCAACCATATTTATTGAAGACTATGGGTTTACTTTGGAGAATTTGGACTCAAATTTCTGAAGCATAGAATCCCTGAAATGGAAACAAAAAAAATGAGCCAAGTCCCAATTTTCCCTAGAGAAGGTAACTTACATGCTTAAAAGACAGAAGCAACTCCATACCCCGCAATATTCTTTGCAGTATCCCTAACCAGGAAGAACCATGAGATTGGAACAACCTTGTTTAATTGAAGTGACTGTCGCAGATTTGAGTCTACAGTCCAGAAGAAGACAAACATATCTCCCATCTTCCTGCGCTTCATTTTGGTACAATGGCATCTCTATTTAGAAAGAGGTGCCACAAAGCGCCTACAGTGGTTTCTCAAATTAAAGTTAATCTTAATTTATATCCACTTAAGAAAGCCCTCAGCAGAGCTCATTTATAACACAGTTTTTGAGAAATACAATTAACACTTTCCTTCGGCCAGCTGTGCTACAACGCACCTATGTATAATGTGTCTGATATAGTTCAAAGGAATAACTTATAACTTCTAAAGGTGAATATCTGGGTACTAACAAGCTTTGATGTAATGGTGTCTTAGTGTTTAATCCATTTCTTAAGCAAACAAAACTGCTTCAAATAACAGATTTATAAGGACTCTACTTGGTCTTGCCAGGGAAGCCCTTATTCCACTGAGCCATCTCCTTGGCTCAAGGACTCTACTTGGAAGGCAGTTCGGAAATATTTAGTATAATTCATTTGTTTTCTAGATCAGGAAGCTAAAGCTGAAGTAAAAGGAAAACTGAAAAGATTGGGAATTACCAGAGTTATACAAGTGGCAAGGACTGGCATGCACACTACCACCCCTCTTTGCCCAAGTACTCTGCATCACAGAACACACCTGTGCCTGTCTGTTTAGATAAGCATTTGATAAGGAGAAAAATGAGTTTTCCTCAGTTTTTAAAGCTAGGGCTTTCAGTATATGAATTTTCAAAGTCATTCCATGAGATAAAGTTCACACCCATTGATAGGTAAGTCTGGCAGAAATGTCTCTAACACTGATCTTCACAGCCAAGCACAAACAACAGGACCACAGATCCTGACGTGCAGAAGCCACCAAGG
Source organism: Octodon degus (assembly GCF_000260255.1). Lineage (NCBI taxonomy): Eukaryota > Metazoa > Chordata > Mammalia > Rodentia > Octodontidae > Octodon > Octodon degus. The sequence continues at coordinate 1,967,784 of NW_004524717.1, read as the reverse complement.
CTGGAAGAAGAGAGTCAAGGGAGAGACAGCATGGCTGAACAGAGGAGGAACCTCAATCAAAGCTACTCAGAGAAATTCAACTAAAACACAGGTAACTGGAAGAAAAGGAAGGGACATATGGCCTGAAATTAAAATCAATCTGACGTAAGATAGTAACAAGTTAAGCAAAACACAGATACGAGTCTTAACATGGCCAGCCAGCACACCCAGCTGCTGGTGGGTTGCCAGATCAGGACGACTGCCCATCATACTTGGAACTTTCAAAGAAAAAGAAAAAAAAAGGTACACTAAAATACTGTGGCTATGTCAAACCATACAGGACAGATTTGGGATATAAGGTCCCCTGCTTCTTGTGCCTTCCTCCAAAAAGAAGACCTACAGTCCAGCAGTAAGTTCTGTCAACATGAACTGCTACCTCCCTGATGGTCATTTAGTTTACCTTTTCTTTGTTTCTCTGTCTGTCTCTCTGTCTGTCTGTGTCTCTCTCCGTCTCTGTTTCTGTCTCTTTCCCTTTCTTTTTTCTTTCTTTTCTTAATTTTCTTCCCTTGCCTTTTGTGTACCAGAGCACTTACTAGAGCCACCAGAAACAAGATTGAAGACTATAGAAGTACACAGTAAATGAAAACTAAGCCCTCCCCTGGGACCTTTGGCCAGAGAGGCACAGGGAATTAAACAGCCTTGCACATCAGGACTGTGCAGCCTGGCTGTCCCCACTCTGCCAGGGGCTGGAGCAGAAAGGCACCCCACAGCACTCCCACCTTAATTCCCCAAGGAAGTTACAGACTACAGCAGAGGCTGGGTGATGGTGGCAGTGGAACTTGCAAAGCAATAAATAGGAAGCTAGCATTCCATTTTGGAAAAGGAGTAAGAATTGGGACTGAGTGGTCTCAGACTGCAACAGCACGAGCAGAGGACCAGACCATATCACAGTATCACACACCTGCCTGCAACAAAGGGCTTGAGAGGACAGAGACTTGTCAGTGGAAGAGGAGCACAGAAGGCTGGGCAAGGACCAGGAGGAGCCAACAGTGTACAGGAGTGGGAACAGTCCCCTGTCTCTGTCTGAAAACAGCTGGGAAAGAGACACCGCCAAGAGAAACAGGATAAGGGGTGAAGGCCAGTAAGGGACAACAGAAAGTACTGGCTGAAGATTCTGGCCCCAGGGCCCCACATTGGGAGGGCAAGATCAGCCTCAAATAGAGCACAAACTCTACTGCAGGCTTGGCAGTGTGATCCAGTTGTTTTGGACTCTTGGTGGACAAGAGAAGAATTTTATTATTTTATTTTTTCTTCATTTTTGCTGGTTTCTTTTCCTTTTCCTTTTTTTTTTTTTTGTCTTTTACCTATTTTTTATTCTAAACTATTTGTTTTCTTTGTCCCTTTCCTTAACCTCTCAAGACTCAATCATATTTGCATATGAGTAAACAGTCTCTCTTATTTTTCTGGTCAACTTCAATAATCCTTTGCTTGCTCCTTCACTGTTTCTTGTTCCCTCCTCGTTTCCCAAAACTTGTGTGAGTAATCCTTCATCTTCCAGGCAGGCTTCTGCTTTATTTATTTTCAGTTGTCTCTGTTCTATTCACTATCCTTAAATTTCCCTGTCACAGGATAAAACCATTCTACCAAGGGGAAACATTTCGCACACAAGCTCGCAATTTAAGATTGGTTCACTTCAGACTTTGTTACTGTAGTTAAAGGAACAAAATTGATAGTTACCACAGTTTGTCAGTTGCTAAACTGTGCTTGGTGCTATTGTTACTGCTAATTATACTACTTGAGCTAGGATGTCATATCGGTTTTAATCAGTTATTCTCACTTCTATAACAATACTGGGAAGTTCTGGGGTAATAACCTCATCATAGTCTAGTACCAAACAGCTGGGGACTAAGCCAAACAGATACCAACATCTCACTTTTAATTAACTAGAAAGGTAAGATTTTGGGACAGACACAAGCCAAACATCTCCTACACATAGAAGACATTCCTGAAGAACAAACCTTGCCTACAGAGGCCTTAATACTAATAATAAGGCTATCTACTACAAACATTTATAAGGATCAACACAGAAAACAAAATAAAATCTTTTGAAATAGAAAATAAGACTAAGAAGCAAAATGTAATCTTAGACCTCTAGCCTTCCCAGAACAAGTCCAGGAGATAACAATATGGAAGATATACAACTGAAATTTCTGAAATGATAGGAACTGAAGTAAAGAAACAAATCCATGAGGCTATACAGAAAATCAGATCAGAAATAATCTCTCAGGTTAAAAAAAAGAATATTAACATTCACAAAGGAATTGCTCAACAAATCTATAGCAGCAATAGATTAAAAAACAGATAATGACAGGAAAAGGACGAACACTATGAATGATCACTATAGGAAAGAAGTAGAATGCATGAAGTGGATTCAAACAGATATCCACGAAATTAGAAATTCCATTGAAAGCTGGCAAAACCACTTGAAAGGAACTAGAGGCAGACTTTCAGACTTTGAAGACAGGATCATAGCTAGCAATCATGAAGAGAAAAACCTCAACCCCCCCCCAAAGATCATAAAATAAGAATGCAACACCTGCAAGAAAAAAAACAATGTAAGAATGATAGATGTCAATGAAAAAGCAGGAGTCAACACAAATGACATAAGAAGACTGTTTTCATAAGCAATAGCAAAGATTTCCCAAGCATGGGAAAAGAATACAACATGCAGATAAGTGAGGCATAAAGAAACCCAATTAGCCATAATATATATATATATATATATATATATATATATATATATCTCCAAGCTCTCAGAAATTCAGCACAAGAACAGAAAATTAAAGTTGTAAGAGAAAAGAAACAGAACACCTATAAGGGAGAATACATCAGAGTGTGGCAGACTTCTCAACATAAACCCTCAGGTCAAGAAAAGCTTGGGGTAAAGTATTTTAAGTCTTAAAAGAAAACAACTTCCAACCCAGATTGATGTGCCCTGCAAAACTAACTTTCAAAATTAATGGAGAAAAAAAAAATAATGGAGAAATAAGATGTTTCCATAACAAAGAACACTAAAGAAATTCATGACCACCAAACCAACCCTCCAAAGAATACTAAAAGATATTCTAGACAGATAACAATTAACACAATTCCAAAAACAACAACAGAAATTACCAAGGAGGGCTGGGAAGATAGCTTGGTGGTCTAAGTGCCTACCTGGCAAGCACAGTGACCCTGGGTTCGATCCCCAATACTGCGTGCCATTCCAGCCCCAAAACCCAGAACCCCGGGAGCACTGTGTCAGTCAACAAGACTGGGTGTGGTGCCGCACACCTATAATCCCAGTGCTGGGGAGACTGAGGCAGGAGGGTCACTACAAATTCAAGCTGTGTAGTGAGACGTTGTATCAAATAAATAAATAAAAGTTTAAAAAAAAAGACATCATCAAGAAAGGTAAATAATTAAACTGTGTGCTGGCAGGAGAGCAGGGGGCAGGGAGACAGGGAGATAGGGAACCAAGAGTAGGAAAATTTCATGACAAAGATAAGCCCATACATATCAGTTGTAACCAAAAATGTAAATGGCTTCAACTCACAAATCAGAAGAAACAGTGGCAGAATGGGTGAAGAAACAAGATTCAGCACAATGCTGTATATAAGAAATGGATTTGGGGGCCAGGGAGATGATTCAGTGGAATGGACGTGTCCCTGGCAAGCGCAAGGGTCTGAGTTCAATCCCTGATCCGCAAAATAAAACAAAACAAAAAAACAAAAACAAAAACAAAAAAACCCCCCGGTTTTTTTAAAAAAAAAGAAGAAAGAAATGGATTTAGCTCAAAAAGAATTTATAGACTGAAAGTCAAAGGATGGAAAAGAATCAAAGGATGGCAAACAATATTACATGTAAGAGGAACCCAGCGAAAAACCAGGGTTAGCTGTTCTGTTTGCAGACAATGTGAACTTAAAATCAAGAATGATCATAAGATATAAAAAAGGCCACTACATATTTATTAAGGGAAAACTTAGAGAAGAGGAAATAATAATATGTATGCAACAAACACAGGAGCATACAACTATATAAGGAAAATATTAATAGACATGAAATATCAAGTGAAGAATAACACAATTGTAACAGGAGACTTTAACACCCCATTGTCACAAATAAATAGATCAACCAGATAAAAAATCAGCAAAGAAATATCAGAACTGAGCCAAACCTATGAGCAAATGGACTCAGTAGATGTTCACAAAGAACTCCACTCAACATCATCAGAATACACATTCTTTATCACTGCACATGGAATGTTCCCTAAAATATACCATATACTAGCCCATAGAACATGCTTAAGTAAATGCAAAAGAATTAAAATTTTCCCAAGTATATGTCTGACCATAGTGCAATAAAATTGTAAATTAACGATAAAAGAAACTTTAAAAACTCTATAAACACATGAAAATTAAATAATGCCCCTCTTGAACGAACAATGGGTCACAGATGAAATGAAAATAAGAAATTCAACAATAACTACAATGAAATGAAAATACAGATACAACACACTGGAATGTGTGGGATGCAATGAAAGCAGACCTAAGAGAGAAATTTATAGTGGTGAATTCTCACATCAGGAAAACAGATTTTTTTTTTTTTTGGCTGGATCAGGCTGCCTTAATGGCAGGTCTAGTAAGGGAGGTGGAGGTGTGGGTCAAACCATGGTATCCTGCACCTGACTGTATTTGCATGAGCAGGCACTTAAACAACTGAATTAACCGGCAGGCCCCCAGGACAACAGAAGAAACACAAAATAACCTAATGTTGAGCCTCAAGCTTCTAGAAAAAGAAGAGCAAATAAAGTCCATAAAAGAGAAGAAATTACAAAGGTCAGAGCAGAAATTAACACGATGGAGAATAAGAAAACAATACAAAGAATAAATGAATTGAGTTGGTTCTTTGAAAGAATAAATAAAATTGATAAACCCCTAGCCAACCTTATCAAAACAAGGAAAAAAGACTCAAATTCATGCAATGAGGAATGAAAATGGAGAAATCATTGCAGATTCTGTGGAAATTCAAAAGATCATCAATATCTATTTTGAAAATCTTTACTTTGATAGGATGGAAAACACAGAAGAAAAAGATAGATTTCTGTAAATGTATGAATTACCAAAGTTGAATTGAGAAGATATAAAAATTCTAAGTGGGGCTGGTGAGATGGCTCAGTGGTCTAAAGCACCTACTTAGAACAAGTTAAGCAAAGTACAGGGGTCACAGTTCAATCCCCCAGCACCACATGCCAGCCAGCCCCGCCCCCTGGTGGGCTGAGCTGGCCACACACACACACACACACACACACACACATAAATAAAATTTAAAAAAAAATTCTAAGTAACCCAATATTACTCAATGACATCAAAAATATAATTAAAATCTTACCAATAAAGAGAAGCCCAGGTCCTGATGGCTTCACAGCTGAATTATACAAGGAATTTACACAAAATTTAATGCCAATACTCCTCAAACTCTTTAGTGAAATTCAAAGGGAAGCAATATTCTCTAACTCATTCCTGGAAGCAAGTATTACCCTGATACCAAATCCAGAGAAAGACTCAACCAAAAAAGAGAACTACAGGCCAATTTCCCTAATGAACATAGATGCAAAAATACTACCAAACTGAATGCAAAAAATCATCAAGAAGATTATACACCATGACCAAGAGGGATTCATCTCAGAAATGTAGGATGGTTCAACATATACAAATCAATAAAATGTAATATACCATGTCAACAAAGTCAAAGATAAAAATCATATGATCATCTCAATACATGTTGAAAAAGCTTTTGACAAAGTCCAACAACAATTTATAATAAGAACCCTAGTGAAAATAACAATAGATGGTCTTTAATACCATACTAAATGGACAATAACTGAAAGCTTTCTCAAATCAGGAACAAGACAAGGATGGCCACTATCATCATGCCTATTCAATATAGTTCTGGAACCATTAGCCAAAGCAATTAGACAAGAGAGAAATTAAAGGAGTAAGGATGGAAAAGTAGAAGTTTAAATTACCATCATTTGCAGGTGACATCATACTCTACTTAGAAGACCCCAAAAACTCCACAAAATGACTTCAAAATTTAACAACCAAATTCAGTAGTGCAGATGGATACAAAGTTATACTCAAAAATCAATAGCATTCTTTTTCCTTGGTTTTAGAAATTGAAATCATGACCTTATGCCTGCCAGGTAAGTGTGCAAGCTGCTGAGCTATCTCCCTGGCCCTACCAACAGCGTTGTTTTATGCAAGCAATAAACTCAGTGATAGGCAAATTAAGCAAACTATACCCTTCACAATAGCATCTAGAAAATGAAATACTTAGGAATCAATGTAACAAAAGAAACAAGGGTAAAATATCTATATGTTGAAAATTACATTACTCTGAAAAAGGAGATTGATGAGGATATATGAAAATAGAAAGATATCCTAGCTTATGGATAGGTAGAACCAATATAGTGAAAATGGCCATACTGCAAAAATTGTCATACAAGTTAAATGTCATTCCAATCAAAATACCATTAACATACCTCATAGAATAAGAGAAAACATTCCTAAAATTCATTTGAAACCAAAAGAGACCTAGAATAGCAAAGGCAGTCTGGACAACAAAGGCAAACCTGGAAGAATTACAGTTCCTGACTTAACATTATACTACACAGCTACTTTGATAAAACCAGCATGGCGGCCAAGGAGTTAAGATCAGTAGAATAAGTGCTTGCCTGGCAAGCACAAGGGTCTGAGTTCAATCACCAGTTCCACCCCTCCCTCCAAAAAAAGAAAGAAAGAAAGAAAGAAAGAAAGAAAGAAAGAAAGAAAGAAAGAAAGACAGACTCCACAACAGGTCTGGACCAATGGAAGACAACAGAACAAGCAGACACAGCTGCAAACACACTCAGTTACCTTATCCTTAACAAAGGGGCCAAACATGTTCACAGAAGAAAGATAGTTTTTTTCATAAATGGTGCTGGAAGAACCACCTCTCTAAATGCTGAAGACTAAAACTAGACCTAAGTGTATAGGCAGAGACTTAATGAACAAAACCCAAACTGCACAGGAAATACTTTAGAGAATGAACAACTAGGATCTAGTCTTATTGAAAATCTTTTTCAAAACAAAAGAAATCACCAACAGAGTCAAAAGGCAACAAACAGGGCAAGAAAAATTTTAGGCAGTTGTCCCAAAAAGGACTTCTATTTACAACATATAAAGAATTGAAAGAAAAATGATATCCCCCAAATTCAAATACCCAATCCAAACATGGGCATCTGAGGTGAGTATGCACTTCTCATAGGAAGAAATACAAATGATAAATTCATAAAAATGTGCAAACAATTGGTCAGTGGGGAGATGGAAATTAAAACAACACTGATGTACCACTGCACCCCAGCAAGAATGGCTGTTATTAAGAAATCAACCAGTAAGAAATGCTGGTTGTGCTGAAGTGTAAAAGAAACCCTTCTCTAGTATTGGTGGAAGTATAGACTGGAAATTAATGTGGAGATTCCTCAAAAAACTAGGATTAGAGGTTCCATTCAACCCAGCTATTCCCCTTGTATTTTCCAAAATGAATTAAAAATATCAAATCACAGTGATATATGTCCACCCATGCTTACAGCAGCACAATTTGTACTTGCTAAATCTTGGAAACAACCCAAATGCCTATCAACCAAGGAGTGGATAACAAAGATGTGTTCTTTTTATACAATGGAGCACAAGTCATCCATAAACAAGGATAAACTTGAACCTTCCATTGGTAAATGAATGAAATCTGGAGACCATACTCATAAATGAAATAAATCAGACTCACATGTGTAAATGCCGTATTTTCTCATGGATATGACAAAGCAAAAGTGTAAATAAGACCTAAAATTTACAATAGATATCATGAAATGGGAAGAAATAATTCAAAAGGAAAAAGGAACTAAGATGGGTAAAAGGGAAAGGACAGTAGGGAAAAGGGAAAAATGAAACTCAGTTATACTATTAGTGTATCAGTTTAATAAATGGGAAGGTTTATGCTAGTATCAAATGGAGAAACTAACTTTAATGCCTATATCTTATGCCCTGAGCAATTAGAAATAATAACATGTGATTCATTAACTATTGTTATTATCCTATTATTTATTTATTTTTTTTTCCTGCCTCAGGCTTAGTTGTTCAAAGAGCACAGGATAGCAGCTCAGGCGTCACACCAGTCCTTCTGTCTTCACATCAGCAGATAAAGGTTTTTACTGTGGAACCTTGACAGGGGTCTGGGCACCTTTGGGAGCCTGGCTGAAGCCTAAGTCTTGGCTGGAGCTTGGGCCTTTGGTCAGCAAGGCCTGTTACCCTTGGCCATGTGGGCACACTTCCCAAGCTTCTGGTGGGTAATACAGGCAAGCTGAGTGAGCTGGTGGCTTACTCCCTTTGGGATGATCTTGGGCTTGACCTCCTTGGGCTGGACGAGGGCCCTGACAGCCTCAGCCCGTGCACTCATGGCCTTGGTACTGTTTGCTTGCACCTTTTTATTTTATTTCATTTTATTTTATTTCTGCATTTAGAACAAGGTCTACAGGGTCTATAGGGTCTCACTACACAGATTGGATTTATAGTGATCCTCCTGTGTTCAGCCTCACAAGTGCTGGGATTACAGGCGTGCACCACTATGTCCAGTCTCAATCACAGTCTCAGTGAGGTCCGGGTGCGCACGGCACACTGCAGATCAAACCCCAGCTGCTATGCTCTGCCAAGCAGGTGATTTAGTCCACTGAGCTATCAGGCCGACCCTGCTTGCATCTTCTTAAAGCCCTTCTTGCTGTGCTTCTTGGCAAAACATTCCTAATGAACTTGGGATCTACCTACTTAAGAGATTTGTAACTTTGACTGGAGTTTCTTGATGTGATTTCTGTGCCATTTTCAGGACTGATTGTGCGTGGTGTGGTTCTTGGACTTGGTCATAATTGCACTGTAAGCTGCAGCTGCCAAGTGCCTGGAACCTGAACTATCCTATTAATTTTCTATGAAGGTTTATTTTTCTTTTTAATGTATTTGGTTGTTGCAGGGTCTCACTATACAGCTCAGACTCATGGTGATCCTTCTGCTTTCAGCCTCCCCATTGCTAGGATTACAGGCACCTGCCACTATGCCTGACTCTATCCAGGTCAGCCTGCCCTAGGGTATATGGTGCTGGGGATTGAACCAGGGTCCCTGCCATTGCCTAAGCTTGCCTCAGCAGGTACTTTAGTCCACTGAGCTACCCCTCCAGCACTGCATTATGAGGTTTTGTCTCCTTCAGGGTCACAGTAGCACATGTGCTCCCAGCTGCTGCACAGTAGGGGTTTAGGTAGAGGTTGCTGGGATTGCTGGGACAGGGCTGCTGCCTCACAGGTAAGATTCTGCTTCCTGTTCTTTTTCACACTGTAGTCACTCCCCTCTAATTAAGATCAGGTTTAGGAAAGTTTTGCACTCATTCTCAGATCTGACAGTCAAGTTCTCAGACCTTTATTTGATACTCTCTTTGAGGCACAAATTGTCTACCATGAATGCTGAAAAACACATGGATAGATAGGGAGACAGAGGTACCAAGAAGCCTGGAGATAGTAAAGACAGGAAATGACATGAGAAACCTGGAGATGGATTCCATTGTTGGATTTATTTAAACTTAAATCGCACAATAAATTTACTATATTTTGCCTTTCAAAAATAATTACTCTTGTATGAACAAAAAGCACAACAAAGCACATCTTCCATATTGCATATTGTGGAGCGTATTCTTTGGTATTTCTTATTAATGAATGCTTTCACAGTTGTCAATGAATGCAAATTTGGTTTTCTATTTGGGATCACCTTGATGTTTCTGCTTGACAAGATTTATACTATCCTCAGTCTCTTGTACACTATACATCATCTGATCTGCCTCTTGCTGTTTCTTCTCATCTTCACTATTCGACCTTTGCAAACTTTAGCTGTCTTTTTCAACCTGTCCTGGGGAAGCTGTATAGCTATCTTGTTATTCACATCCTATACACATCCAACACAGTGCATTTGGGTTTGGATTTTAAGAAAATAACCTTTTCAATGAAGATAAATTGACTGTGACTGCCGGATTCCACCTCTTTCTCTTTACTTTCCTTTTTGCATTTACTGATCATTAGTTTTGTTGCTGGTATGCTTTCATGTGCCAAGACATTTCCAAAGCAAATATAAAACATGCTCTTCGCCCACAGGAATTTAAAAGTCTTACTGGGAAGACAACATGCTCACACACCAATAGGATGACCATGTATCATGACTGGTTGGGGTTGGTTCACATTTCAAACACCTACTTTTCCAGTGAAATTATTATTAGAATCATTTTGCTCTTAAAAGAATCTGAATTTGGACAGCAAATGATATAGTCATCCTCCATATAAACCAGCGGTAGCAAAGCAAAGGATTAAGCTTTGTTGCTGAACCATACAAAAGCAGTAAATATTACAGGAATTTAGAGAAAGAGGCAATTGGTCTAGGTTTCTTGAATTTCAGGGACAAAGTGAGAAGATTTGTTGGATTTGTTCAGAAAGAGGGGAGAGAAAAGAGCACTGTACTTCTAGGGAGAACAGTAGGACCAAAAGTCAAGAGTCAAGAGTGTGGAATGTTTGAGGAACTGTGTCAACCTTCATGCTTCCCATGGTAGAAAGCAGACTAAAACACTGCAAGGAAAGAGAACTCAAGTTGTAGAGAGGCTAGGAAGAGCCAGAGATTAGATTTTATTTAATGGGTGGCAGGAGCTAAGCAGGAAAAATATGTCATAAAACCTGGTTTTGAGTGTTACTTGGCTTTTAGTGTAAGCAAGAACTGAAGGGAACAGACAAGGAGGGGGAGAGTATTTTAAAGCTTTTTTTATTTTCTTCAGAATTTCAAGGCAAAGTGAGGCACAGCTAAACAGGATCAGAAAAAGTGAAGAGTAATGAATGAGAGAGGAAGGACAAAAACAATGGACAGGCTAGGCCACGAAGCAGGATCAGTGGCAAAGGAAAAAAAAAAAAAAAAAAGCACCGGAGATCATTCTGAGTTTTTGAAGTTGTAAAAGTTGATGCCTTTGCTAAAAATAGCATTGCAATGGGTACTAGTATCAGAAGATGTATATCCCCTTCAAGGGCTTCTGTTGGGTCAGAAAGGGCATAGGTAGACACTGTACTCTGAGCACGTAATGTCTTGCACATCATAGGCCTCCATGTCAATGCCTTGCTCCTAGCCTCTGCCTACTTTTCTGACTGGGACTTGCCCCACTGAGTTGTACCTGGCTAAAGGTTAACATGCCACACACTGGTGACAAAGAGGGAGGGAAAGGAAGTACCCATCACAACAAACACTGGCTTTAATCAGTGGCAAGGTTGATGAGACAGTGCTGAGCTCGACTATGAAAAGGTTTCTGAAAAATAGGGTAAGCTGACTGACCATGAAGGTTTGTCACAGCTAACCCAGAGCAGGGTACAAGAAACACAACCTGGAAAGAGGCAGTCTGACAGAAGACAGCAAGGAGCAGTCAGTGGCAAGATCTACATGTTTCCAAAGGTAGTGGCTCTCTCTACCAGAGGTGCTTTGAATAGGACAGATACAGCCATACTTGCTCTTACACAAACAAATCTTAGAGGTAGCCAAACTCCAGATGGCTTTAGCTTCAAGTAAAAATGAAGATCTATGCATGTTTAAGAGGATTTCTTATCAGAAACTTACATACATTTTCAGATGTTTTGAGTTTACCATCAGTCCATAGTATTATAGTGACTACAAATGTTCTGTGGTCTTCATCTCCATATGAGGTTTAGGACAGAAATACTAGCAAATATTAGCTTCTGAATCTCTCATATTGTTTGATGTGGATCTTGTATGAAACAGCTGATATGAGTTTAGGGAACAGGACTGAAACATATACTAGGTCACTGGCAATAACAGTAGGTCTCAGCAAAATGCTACAAGGATCAATCTTAACTAACTGTACAATTCTGCTACCTTAGAGAAGAAAGTAGGAAAGGTAGCCTTACCTTAGGGTACTGGTGAGCATCTAAGATCAGCCAAATAATTCAGGGAGTTAAATAAAAAGGGCCTGGGCAATGTAGGCAACATTACTTTCTATTTTCAGGGCCACCACTGGCCCATATGGCACCAAAATGCAGATAAGAAAGGTGCCCTTCCTCAAGAAAACTGGCTTTCGTCTGCCAGAAAGTCATAGTAAGTACACAATCGACAGTGTCAGCAATGCATTATGGCAAGCAGTCAGGTCATAGAGATCTTGCTTATGCTACAGAAACATCTCTTGTGACAGAGCCTGTTTTTGTCAGCCCTGATTGCAGTATTAAGTGCAGGTTTTGTAAGAATTCAGCAACTCAAAATTAGAGGTGAATCCTTGGCAGCTAATCCAGAACTGGTTCTCACCCACCACATAAAACGGCCCAAGAAAGCCACAAATGCCAGCATCTGCTTAAATTTTTCTACAGTTTCACTTGCTCCCTATGTAGCAGATAGATGGACCTCTAGTTTTGAAAAAGAGGATACTCCTTTATTGGGGTTATGGAAGAAGAGCAAAGCAGGGACAGATATGGCTCACTGTGGCCCCAACCTCAAGGATCCTGGCTCAGTTGGCCTCAGACAGTGTCTAGGTAATATCAATAAGCAAAGCTCTGGGGTGAATACTTCCTCAGCTGGCTTTAAACAGGCTGCTAAATTCTTAATACTTACTAATCAGAAAAGACATTTTTTTTAAAAAAAAAATTATGTATTTGGTACAGGATCTCACTACACAGCTTGAACTTGTAGTGATTCTTCTGTTTTCTGCCTCTCCAGTGCTAGGATTTCAGGTGTGTGCCACAACACCCAGACTTGGTTGCCAGCTCAGTGCACCCAGGAGTGGGGCCAGCATGCATGTGGTACCAGGGATTGAAACCTGTCCCTGGCTTGCCTAAACAGGTGCTTAGTCCACTGAGCTACCTTGTTGGCCCTAGAAAAGACTTTAAGTAGTTCCAGAGGCAAGTGACTTTCACCTCATTTTCTACTGACTTTAAGCTTCATTAAACATATTAACTTCTAGATTGAATCCCAAGAAGTGAATGATGGTATGCAATTAATGGAAAACAGAGGTATTATAAAATAACAAATGTAGACTCTACACTAGGGGTGATGGCACATGCCTGTAAATATAGCACCTTTGGGGGTTGAGTCAGGAGGATTACAAATTTGAGTCCAACTTGGGTAATCAGCCAAGACCCTGTCTCAAAATAAAACATTAAAAATGGGTTGGGGATGTGGAGGTCCTGTGTTCAATCCCAGTGCTGCCAAAAAGATCAATCATTACTGGGGTTTTAAAATGTTGCTTTACTGCCCGATATGGGGGTGCATACCTGTAATCTCAGCACTGGGGAAACTGAGGAAGGTGGATTTCTGTGAGTTCGAGGACAGCCTGTGTTACAAAGTGAATTCAAGGTCAGCCTGAACTTCATAGTGAGACTGTCTCAAAAAGACAAAATCATAGTCATAATTATAGTTTTATTGCAACTGCATTTTTGAAGAGCATCCAGAAAGTCAAAGGATGCTCCAAGTCAAAAGGCATGACCCACTGAGTAAATCATTGGAAAAACTAGACAGTGGGTCGGTTATAACCCCAGCAGTACAGCACAATGTGAGGGGTGCACGTTGGGTAATAACCTCCAGTCTGCGTTCTGGTTACAAATTTTAAATCAAATTCAATACACTAAGCTTTACTTAGTACTAAGACTTCACTTAATAAGGTATTTTTTTCCTGGAGTTAAAACCAAAGTCCTCAGATGCAGGACTCTAATGAAAGATCCTCTCATGAGTAATACCTTGGGCCATACTTACCAATGAATCTTTAATGAAATACCATTAATTGTCAATTACTATATAACAGATGAGATTATGTGAAAAACATGATGTTTGTAATGAGCCTTATTTTTACTTTGATGATACTGTGATGAGAACATTGAGAACATTGTGTTATCACTACAAAAGCTTTGTTAATAATTCCCCCAATAAAGTATGTTTTTTCCAGTGCATTTCTGTCCTTATTGATAAGCATTTTACAGATTTTAACTCATCTTTTCCCCAGTGTTGTTTTAATCAGTCTAGTCATTCTTTTCTTTTTTTTTTTTTTTGTGGAACCGGGGATTGAACTCAGGCCCTTGTGCTTGCCAGGGAAGCGCTTATTCCACTGACCCATCTCCCCGGCCCCGGTCTAGTCATTCTTGTTTGAAAAAACCCCCACAATTTTGACATGTAAAATTAACTAGTCACCTGCTTCTTCTAGTGCATTAGCTCTTTTTTATTTATTTTTATTTTTTGGTGCACTATCTCATAAGCAACACAGTAAGAGAGGATGGGTACATGATGTTTATGGAATCTTTCCTTAGTGTGTGGTAGAGAGCCACAGCAGCACAAACTGCTTTGGCGCTCTTGACATAGAAAGGACCAATTCTGTCTCTTTTCCAGATTACTTAGATTCAAAAAAATGCAGGTTAGATAAATAAACTCTTTTCACCTCTATGGATAATAAGAAAAGCAGGTATCATTGTTCTATATGATATTTAATTAACAGCCACTTTAAAAAATCACTTTATATTGTAACACAGTATATGGGTTTAAAAAATAACCCTTAGCTAGAGATACACAGCAAAATGTGTTAGGAAGTTAAAAGAGTTATATTCAAATTTATACTCAATTTTAGTCTCTATTTGGGGCCGGGGAGATGGCTCAGTGGAATAAGTGCTTCCCTGGCAAGTGCAAGGGCCTGAGTTCAATCTCGGTTCTGTCAAAAAAAAAAAAAAAAAATTAGTCTCTATTTTTTTTTAATTTTCATTGGCAATTTATTGAGTGATAGAAACTTGCAATAATGCTTTGATGTTCTTCACTCCTGGTGAGTTATGAAACAACATGAGGCTGGAAGTTTAGCACTAGATCCCGTATGTCACTGAAGTGAAGCCAAAATCAGATAAAAAGTAAACCCCTCTTCCTCCTAACTTGCCTATCATGCATTTATAGGACCCTGCTCTGTACAGCTCTTGGTGAAGAACAGAGGTGAGAGAAAACTCTCTCTACCTTATGAGAGTTCTATAATTGTCTGTCTGAAATAATGAAATTGAAATCTGAAATAACAGAAATTATTTCAAGTACTGACAGATAGTCAATGGGCAGATAAACAGGATGAAAATATAATCCTGAATTCAGTGAGATGTAGAAACTTATACACCTTCTTCATAGGGCTAAAGAGAGGATTCTGGGAGTGAAAAGTGGACCCAAAGAACAAGTGCTAGCCTGTGACAGTGCCTCTGGGTGTGGTGTCACTTTCAGCCCTCTCCTGTGACTCAAAAGGAGGCGCAGGTTCATGAAATCCCCTGGCAGTCGATGAGAACAGATAAGAGGGTTCAGAGAACATCCCATTCTGCATTTGCTGCTCCCCAAGTCAGTCTGTTTAGAGGTGGTAGTTCCTGGATTCCTCCAAGTACAACAGTAACATAAAATATTTAAGACAAAGTTTGTTTTCAATGAACTTATCTTAAGAAATTATCTGAATAAGTTGGTGAAAATGCTAGTGGTCAATATGAACAGAATGTCTTACAAAAGAAGAGAGAGAAAACTGATTCCACATTCCTACTCTGAATAAAGACCCTAGGAACAGTCACAGTGACCTCTAAAGTATGAGGCTGTGGAGGCCTTCTAGTTTTCTATACATTGCTTAAGATTTAGGTTTTTACAAGTGTAAATTACTTTTATAATCAGGGAGAAAAAGAAGAAGCAAAATAATGTCTTTAAATAAACATTGTAAATGAACAGAGAACAAATGAACAGAAAATGTTTGTTTTAGGGTACTGGTGGTTCACAGGTGCATTTTGGCCTGTTTTCAAGTTATGTTTTTCTAATAGCATTTTAACAACAGATTTAATACAACAGTAAAAGAAGTATATGGAAAATTTGAGATCTTTGATTGGAGTAATCTGCGTCATGACATATTTACAATTGAGGTCTTGCTGCTATTTTTATTTCTAGCTAGAGATGGGTTCTGAAAATAATTAAGGTGCATCTTCTATTTCTAATTTGCTTTTTTCTTTTTGTGGTACTGGGGGCTGAACTGAGGATCTTGGCATTGAGCTATATCCCAAGTCTCTCTAAAAGATGTTTAAATCATTATTACTATTGTCTTAATTTTGAGAAATGGTCTCACAAAGTTGCCCAGGCTGGCTTAAGCTTACATTCCCAAATCAGCCTCCCAGGGCTCTGGGATTACAGGTGCATGCCACCATGCCAGGGTATGTAATACGTTTTTTCAAATTCTTGTATGACACTCAATCTAGATGGAAAATGGTAAAATAAACTTCTATCAATCTACATGTAATGATCTATTTCATTATCATCCATTACTAAAGTAATTCTTCATCATTAAAATGTAAGTTGGTAATTTATAGTTTTAATCTACAAATGCTTTCATCATGTTAATATGCTGTCCTAAAAAACAAAAAGAAAACTACAACAACTTCTATCTGTGTTCCAGAAATTCACCAGCAGCTCTGACCTTCCTGTTTTGAGAAGGCCTCGCTTAGACATGGACTGGACTTCAGGACAGCCTGGCTGCATCGCTGACCATCTCTCAAATTTTTTAACTTTATTTTCAGCATCACTTTAGGCTGCATCTTTCTTTCTATAAATGGCAATGACTGTGGAATCTCTGCAGTTTTTCTTACTTAATACAACTGAACTATTTCTTTAAATGAAAAAATTCTGATGGTGACAAGAAATTTCCTATTAATGAAGGCTTGCATCTTCTGGTCATGAACAAAGGATGCCTGGTACTTGCTAACTCCATTTAAAACCCAAATTATTTTATGAAATTAATTGTGAGTTTCCAAGTATCCTTTAAGCACAATTAAATTTATGTACTCAGTTTGCCAGATAATGGGCATCAGAAGGAGCAGAGAAGGTTCTGGAGCCAGTCCCGCTCCTTCACTACTGAAACTAAGCAATGAGCAACTGAAACCAAGAACAACCTTATCAGTTATTCTAGTTTTAATAAGGCCAGATTCAAAATTTCATTTTCATGATGGTAGTGTTTAGATTTGAAACTTTTTTAACATTTTTTTATAATAACATTTAAATATTTCTATCTCCTAAGTCACACTCATCAGAATTTAAAAAACAACACTATAAGATAAAGAACCAGGTCTAGGATATGGAACCGGAGAGAAGTGTATGTCCGCCTGCATACTTAGGTCTTCCTAACACTGCACACACTGACACATGCTAGAAGCAGGTAATGGGTGATCCTTCCCCATGCTGGCAGAGCTGCATGTTCCCAAACCTGATGAACAGATGTGACCAGGGGCCTGTAGGGCTGTGCTTCACATAGCTTTCCAGTGGATTCACACAGACTGAAAATGTCTTCAGATGCAAAGGCCCAGTATGACAGCTTCTGAACTTTGGACAGAATTGTTCTACTTTGTTTGAAAAAAATCATAACTTTATCCTGGTTTATGACCAAGAATTTAAGGTTTCTGCTTTGTTTTGTTTTGGGTGGTACTAGGGATTGCACTGAAGTACATCCCAGTCTTTTTGTTATTGTTAATTTTGAGAGAGTCTAGCGAAGTCCGGAAGTTGCCCAAGGTGGGCTCGAGTTTGTGATCCTCCCGCCTCAGCCTCCTAGAGTGCTGAGATTACAGCTATGCACCACAACTGGTCCTAAAACTCTGTTAAATCTTATTTGGATGAAGTTCTCAGAAATTATTACAAAGAAAAATACCTTCATCTAAAAAGTTAAATGTGAAAAAAACATTCTTTTTGATTCTATAGCAGCACAAGTTGGCTCCTAAATTTTTAGTTCATCAAATAAACAACACATCACCTTGAAATATCAATTCTTCTACTGGAGAAGCTGGGGTGGAGAGGCAGTTACAGAGATCACCCCAAGAACTAAGCCAAGGAATAAGTTACCAATGGCATTAGATTGGTCTCTAATTAATTATAATTTCATCTACATTATGGACTTGAAGGCAAAACTCAACAAAGAACTCATAAAATGAAATGCTGCACACCAACCTTTTATTGCACCCACAATATTTTGGTCTAGTCCTTTCCGGTTGTCATTCAGTCCTCTTTTCCTCTTCCCATTGGGTAAAGAATTAGCCAAAGTCTTGTCATCAAAAAATGCACACACCAGTTTTCTAAACAGAAGGCTTCCTGAGCGAGTGTAGTTTGACAGTATAGAGTCCAGCTGAGATTTGGGCATAAACACATCAAAGCCTTCAGCAAGTTGCACTTCTGGCTACCAAAAGAACAGAAATATTTTATTAAAAGCAAAATTTGAAGCATCTGACTTTGAGAATCAACACAACAAAAACAACTGCTACTTAAACATCTATATTATACACATAAAATATACTCTCAATTTTATGTGCCAGGATTTACAATTTATAAAACCAGTGACTTTTAATTCATTAAACAAAATGTTTTAATTCCAACATTACATCTTATTAGAGGCAATGAAGAAGAGTACCCTGTAAAAGCATTTCTGTTCCTACAAACAGATAAAACGATCAGGTGGTCATAAAACACTAGAGCTCGGGGCATTCAGCTTTCTGTATGAAACACCCTCTTTTTAAAGGAAGGAGCTAAGGCCCAAAGAGATCATAACAAAAATGACTTGCAAATAATCCAGATTATTGTCTAGTGCATTACTGCTTACAGATTACTTTCTGACACTTTAAAAAATTAACTTCTTCAAATCCCAAATATGAAAACATTTTTTTTTTCTCCAGTGAAAATTTAAGTAAATTGTTACGGAAAATACATAAAAATGATGACAGTTCCCCAGGAAGTTTCGATCCACTCCCCAGCTCTGTTTGGGAAGAAATACTGAAGTCATATTCTTGAGCACCCTAGAAAAGCAGTGCACTAGTTGCACACAGCATCAGGAAACCCCTGACAGGGACATGGGGTTAGAAGACCCACTGGTGGCTTCCAATTTGGACACCAACACACACTGACATTACTTGGACATCATCGTCCAGACATGTAGCACATTTTCTACCAGCATACCATGGATGTCTACAACTTGCTTTTTCTTCATGTCACTAGCTCATACCATTTCCTGTACAAAGCTTTTCTTGACTTCTTCCTACCATGGAGGCAGTCATATATTCTACTGTTCATCTGACATAAGCACACAACTGTATTTATTACACTATATGCAGTGTGCATCTTATATCTGTAGGGTTTGTCATGCAGCTGCACTGAATAAATTCTTATGAAATAAGTAAAATTCTTGTTCTAATTTATCTACTAAGTCATTTACTAGTGCTTATGACATAATAACTTTTTTGTGTGTCTTTTTCTGGCAGGTTTTCACTGTGCAGTTCAGACTGGCTTTGAACTCACACCCATCCTCCTGCCTCCAACTCTCAAGTGCTGGGATTACAGGTGTGTGTCACCACATCTAGCCTTGTAACATGATAACTTTAATACCTTACTATGACGAAATATAATTGGTAACTTTTAGTATCAAAAAGTCAGAAGAATGCTTCACTTTCATAAGCTGTATATATTATCAAAGCTCATTCTTCGATAGCGTATTTGTCATTTTACAAACATGTCATCACTTTACATTTTCTAAATCACATTAGAGGACAGCCACATAGCTCAGCAGATTAAAGCGCCTGCTCAGGAAGATGCAGGGCTGGGGTCTTTGGCCTGTCGTGCTGGCCCTGCCCGGGGCATGCTTTTGAGACAGCAATTGAGACTCAGTAGTGGCTCCCGTCTGTAACCCCAGCACTTGGAGGGCTGAAAAACAGGAAGGATCACTACAAGTCTGAATTGTGTAGTGACACCCTGTGGACCCTGTACTAAATACATAGAAAAGTACCTGAATCACACTAGAAATGTGAGGAAGGGGATTAGTTTCTCTTTTGGAAAATAAGAATTAACATTGTTATAAAAATGCGCAGCATATTAGAATCTAAGTGAAGAAAGCTCAGAGCATAACACAGACCAGTGCTGGTGAACCTTTTAGAGCTTTCAATGATATATACAACCCACCTCACATGCATGCCACAGGCTAGCCACCACTTCCCTAGTCTATCTGGATGCCTTAGGAAGGTGTTTGGGCCCTGTCCCTTCAAAATGCAGTTTTGACTGGACCATCCTGCATCTTGCTTGCTGGTCAAAGGTCTGTAGAAGAGCTGACAGGAGCCAGGAACTGAATATCTAATTCCCAGAATAAGGCAGGAACACACAGGTATTCAAGAAATATTTGTTGAATGATTCAAAGTGGAAATATTAGGACTGAATCTTATGATCATGATCTAAAGACCAAGTTTCATTTAAGAACACTTGAATTGTGTATGTTCTATTAATTTTTATTCTAAATGAACTGATCTCAGATTTTTGCTAAGTGTTCTATCCTGTGAAAGCCATGTTGAAAAATCTAAGCGTATTTCATAGCTATTTGAAGTACTAAGATGGTACAAAAGCTCTTGAAATGCAAAGAGGAAAGGAAAGGACCATAACTTAACTCACTCCATAATTCAGTTTAATTCAGACACCACTAACCGGTCATAGAAAGCTCAGTCACCTGACATGTGAGGCTCCCAGGACCTTCCCTTTGATCCATCCTGGGGGACCTGGACCCTGACCTGAGAAACGCTGACCTGAATGAGCCTCCAGGCAGAACCACTCCTTTCTTCATGAACTCAGTCTAAGAAGCATGATCATGGGGCTTTCCACTCTGCACTTATTAAGTAGGCAGTTTGCACTTCTCATCAAGAAGAGCACTCTTCTGTATTCAGCATGTCAACTACCCTATCTATGTCCAGTGGATTCATCTGAATGAGAAAAAGTCTGGCCAAAACTTAGGAAGACCCACGCAGACCCAGACGTCTTCTATCCCTATATAAAGCAGAGGATTTGTGAGCTTGAGGCATGCTGGCTAGGTGTCGCAATGCCTTCTTAAGAGTACTTCTGGTGCTGCTGCAGGAGACTGTAGATTCATAGTGCATGAGCACCTCCTGTGGGGATTCAAGGCTGGCTCTGCAGCCAAGACTCACGCTTTGACACCTATCATAGGAAGCAGAGGGATGTGTGCCACAAGACAGGACTGGTGAAGCATAGATAAAACGGCTCAGAGGGCAATGGGACAGCATTTTTGACAGGGCCTTGATGGTAAGACTAAGTAGACAAGGGACAGAGTGGCTGCTATAGCATCTGCTGCAATTTCTAAAACTATCTGGAGGTTTCTGTGGAATTAGGACTTCCTACAGCATTGTAACAGTTCATAACTCCCATATAATCATCCATAACTTTGCACATACATTTACAAACAAAATAATATGTGTGTACACACACACACACACACACACACACACACACAGGTATTTGTTTGTTGGCTGTAAATGAGATTTCTCTGCCTACTAGTAATAGTTATGACAGGAAAAAACACTACTCAAACCATCAGCATTTACAAAACTAGACTTTCCTTGACAGATTCATTAGCTGATACTCAAGCCAAGATGCATAGCTCATAAACTAATTTGCAGATTTCATTGATTACTGAAGCAATAGTATCTTTTAATGATAACATCTAAATTACAGGGTAAAATTTACAACTCTGACAGTCATCACTTTAAGGGTTCAGAGACTGAGTTCCCACGATGTTTTGCATATATGTCTTGGCTATTTTGGGTTCCTCGGCTACTTTATCACAGCAATGTATCAAGTTCTGACTTCTCATCTGATCTGATTCTATCTTATATGGGTGAGCTCATCAGGCAAAGACTGTGTGCAGTCCTTATGGCTCTAGAGCCAGGCCTCCCCACATTAATTACTTCACTTCTTTGCACTTCGGTTGTGGTCTCCAGAGTTAAAATGTTACTTTTGGTGAAAGATCCTCCAATCAAGTAAAAGGATTCTCCACTCAAGTCTATGGGCATGTTATGTATTTTCCTGTATAAGCTAAACAAACACAAAAGGTAAGATAACTTTAAGACCATACAATTAATCACACTGGGAACATACTTTAGCATAAGCTATTTTATATAAGGCATCACCAATTCCAAATCATAGTGAAATATGTAAAAGGCTACCAGTGGTCACTGGGTCAAAGAGTAAAAAGAAGTACAGAAACACACTGAGCATTAGCCCCATATTTTCAACTGTGAATTAATAAATTATGCACATAATTTTCAAATTCTGTGTTGCATAACTCCCACACTTAGATGCTCCTCGATAGAGTTCTCTGTAGGAGATTATATGGTGGTTAGGGTAAAAAAGGTCAGGTTGCCTAGTAAAATCTCAGACAGGCTCAAGACCCAAACCTGAAAGAAAACTATGGAGGAAGAATTGGACTGTAATTATGGTACACTGATTTTTTGATTGCAAATGTGAATAAGGATAGGTAAGAATATTTAAAGGATATTAATACATGTTATACATAGGAATTCTAGTGCCTCATTATTTCTTTAAAGGTATATTACATGTAGGGGGCCAGATAGTTCAGAGGACTAAAACACCTACTTAGGCAGAGTGCAGTGGCCAGGGTTCGATCCCTGGTGTGCCATGCTGGCCACACCCCCAGGGCAAGCTGAGACTGCAATTGAGACTGGGCATGGTGGTACATGCCTGTAATCCCAGTGCATGGGAAACTGAAAACAGTAGAATCACTGAATCTGATCTACATAGTGGGACCCTGTACTAAACACATAAAAAAGTAAAGTACATGTAAAACACACACACACACACACACACACACACACACACACACAATTGGGGCCAGCAAGATAGCTCAGTGGACTGGGTGCCTGCTTAGGCACGCACAGAGACTTGGGTTTGATACCCAGTGCCACAGGCCACATGCAAGACTGGGAGTGGTGGCGCACATCTGTAATCTCAGTGCTGGGTAGGCTGAAAACAGGAGGATTACTGTGATTCTGAGCTGTGTAGTGAGACTCTGTACCAAATACACACACATAAAAAAAAAAGAACTCTCCAATTGATTTCATTTTGCATGTGTCATCTGCTTCTGTTTGATAAAAATTAAAGTTATTTCTTATAAATGAGGTCTTCTCTGGGTAGACTGTCATCATTTATTAAATGTTAGGTCAAAAACACAGCCATGGAACACCTGAGACTGGAAGGTGGCCTCGCTGGCTGGTCTAGCCAGGGTGGCTGTTGCTGCTGCACAGCTCTGAGCAGGTGTGTCTGGGGAGTCCTAGTGCTGGCGGGTGGCCGCCTGGCCTTCATCAAGGCCAGCACTGCATTAAGTTCTGCAGTAAGTAATCTGCTGCTCAGCCGACATTCTGTGAAGAAGGGTCATCGATATACTAGCATATATTTAATACTGGATAGGATAAAACTTAAATCATTGTTAAACCAGTTCTTTACAGATTTCTTATTTGATAAAACTAAGAATTTAATTTTAGAAAAGACAATATAATTTGGTCCCTTGAAAGTTTCTCCATGTACCTGCATAATGAGAGATTTCAAAGTCTCTCAGAGAGGTATGTAGCCTTTTCCTTCTCCGGTAATAAATTAATGACTCTGAAGACAAGGGCTTGATTTATGTTGAACATATTTGAGCCAAATGTATAATACATAATATTTCAATGCTGTAACACAGCTTCTTCCCTCCTAACCCCACTAAAATTGCTCCTCCCAGAAGAATCTGCCCAAGATTCTGCCTTTCACCCTGTTGTCCTGCTCCTCCTGTCCCAGGAGACTCCTGGCTGCCCCATTACAGCTTCCTCCTGTGAGGACGTGATTCCTGTTTGGGAATTTCCCTCCATGTGCTCCTTGAAAGGCAAAGACTGTATCATTCATGTCAGTGCACTCTGAAAAACAATGATGTAAGTAATATTTATTTGCTACTTATTCTATTTCAGGGCCTTCATGAACACACAATATATTTTCTTATTCTTTTCTTTCTTTTTTTGATACTGTGGATTGAACTCAGGACCTTGTACTTGCTAGGCATGTACTTAAGCTGCTAAGCTATCTCCCCAGCCCCTACATTTCTAATTTAATTCTTATTCTATGGGGTAGCTACCATTATTATCCCCAATTTGCAGATACAAAACACAAGGCTCAGAGAAGAAAAGTAACTCCAACTAGTTTAAGATCATTCAATTAGTATGCAAAGACTCAAGCAGCCTGCATTAGCAGCTTATTCTCTGCACACATGTCCTGCCTCAGCTTAAATGTACCCATGAACACATGAGAAGCTGTTTGCTTGACTTAGCTTACTAGATCTGAGCACCGCATTTTATCTGTTCAGCTAAGACGGTATTAAGAAAACAGTTTCTGAATTCAGA
>NW_004524717.1:1918812-1943332 GCF_000260255.1 Octodon degus | reverse complement strand
GGGATTGAACTCAGGCCCTTGTGCTTGCCAGGGAAGCGCTTATTCCACTGACCCATCTCCCCGGCCCCGGTCTAGTCATTCTTGTTTGAAAAAACCCCCACAATTTTGACATGTAAAATTAACTAGTCACCTGCTTCTTCTAGTGCATTAGCTCTTTTTTATTTATTTTTATTTTTTGGTGCACTATCTCATAAGCAACACAGTAAGAGAGGATGGGTACATGATGTTTATGGAATCTTTCCTTAGTGTGTGGTAGAGAGCCACAGCAGCACAAACTGCTTTGGCGCTCTTGACATAGAAAGGACCAATTCTGTCTCTTTTCCAGATTACTTAGATTCAAAAAAATGCAGGTTAGATAAATAAACTCTTTTCACCTCTATGGATAATAAGAAAAGCAGGTATCATTGTTCTATATGATATTTAATTAACAGCCACTTTAAAAAATCACTTTATATTGTAACACAGTATATGGGTTTAAAAAATAACCCTTAGCTAGAGATACACAGCAAAATGTGTTAGGAAGTTAAAAGAGTTATATTCAAATTTATACTCAATTTTAGTCTCTATTTGGGGCCGGGGAGATGGCTCAGTGGAATAAGTGCTTCCCTGGCAAGTGCAAGGGCCTGAGTTCAATCTCGGTTCTGTCAAAAAAAAAAAAAAAAAATTAGTCTCTATTTTTTTTTAATTTTCATTGGCAATTTATTGAGTGATAGAAACTTGCAATAATGCTTTGATGTTCTTCACTCCTGGTGAGTTATGAAACAACATGAGGCTGGAAGTTTAGCACTAGATCCCGTATGTCACTGAAGTGAAGCCAAAATCAGATAAAAAGTAAACCCCTCTTCCTCCTAACTTGCCTATCATGCATTTATAGGACCCTGCTCTGTACAGCTCTTGGTGAAGAACAGAGGTGAGAGAAAACTCTCTCTACCTTATGAGAGTTCTATAATTGTCTGTCTGAAATAATGAAATTGAAATCTGAAATAACAGAAATTATTTCAAGTACTGACAGATAGTCAATGGGCAGATAAACAGGATGAAAATATAATCCTGAATTCAGTGAGATGTAGAAACTTATACACCTTCTTCATAGGGCTAAAGAGAGGATTCTGGGAGTGAAAAGTGGACCCAAAGAACAAGTGCTAGCCTGTGACAGTGCCTCTGGGTGTGGTGTCACTTTCAGCCCTCTCCTGTGACTCAAAAGGAGGCGCAGGTTCATGAAATCCCCTGGCAGTCGATGAGAACAGATAAGAGGGTTCAGAGAACATCCCATTCTGCATTTGCTGCTCCCCAAGTCAGTCTGTTTAGAGGTGGTAGTTCCTGGATTCCTCCAAGTACAACAGTAACATAAAATATTTAAGACAAAGTTTGTTTTCAATGAACTTATCTTAAGAAATTATCTGAATAAGTTGGTGAAAATGCTAGTGGTCAATATGAACAGAATGTCTTACAAAAGAAGAGAGAGAAAACTGATTCCACATTCCTACTCTGAATAAAGACCCTAGGAACAGTCACAGTGACCTCTAAAGTATGAGGCTGTGGAGGCCTTCTAGTTTTCTATACATTGCTTAAGATTTAGGTTTTTACAAGTGTAAATTACTTTTATAATCAGGGAGAAAAAGAAGAAGCAAAATAATGTCTTTAAATAAACATTGTAAATGAACAGAGAACAAATGAACAGAAAATGTTTGTTTTAGGGTACTGGTGGTTCACAGGTGCATTTTGGCCTGTTTTCAAGTTATGTTTTTCTAATAGCATTTTAACAACAGATTTAATACAACAGTAAAAGAAGTATATGGAAAATTTGAGATCTTTGATTGGAGTAATCTGCGTCATGACATATTTACAATTGAGGTCTTGCTGCTATTTTTATTTCTAGCTAGAGATGGGTTCTGAAAATAATTAAGGTGCATCTTCTATTTCTAATTTGCTTTTTTCTTTTTGTGGTACTGGGGGCTGAACTGAGGATCTTGGCATTGAGCTATATCCCAAGTCTCTCTAAAAGATGTTTAAATCATTATTACTATTGTCTTAATTTTGAGAAATGGTCTCACAAAGTTGCCCAGGCTGGCTTAAGCTTACATTCCCAAATCAGCCTCCCAGGGCTCTGGGATTACAGGTGCATGCCACCATGCCAGGGTATGTAATACGTTTTTTCAAATTCTTGTATGACACTCAATCTAGATGGAAAATGGTAAAATAAACTTCTATCAATCTACATGTAATGATCTATTTCATTATCATCCATTACTAAAGTAATTCTTCATCATTAAAATGTAAGTTGGTAATTTATAGTTTTAATCTACAAATGCTTTCATCATGTTAATATGCTGTCCTAAAAAACAAAAAGAAAACTACAACAACTTCTATCTGTGTTCCAGAAATTCACCAGCAGCTCTGACCTTCCTGTTTTGAGAAGGCCTCGCTTAGACATGGACTGGACTTCAGGACAGCCTGGCTGCATCGCTGACCATCTCTCAAATTTTTTAACTTTATTTTCAGCATCACTTTAGGCTGCATCTTTCTTTCTATAAATGGCAATGACTGTGGAATCTCTGCAGTTTTTCTTACTTAATACAACTGAACTATTTCTTTAAATGAAAAAATTCTGATGGTGACAAGAAATTTCCTATTAATGAAGGCTTGCATCTTCTGGTCATGAACAAAGGATGCCTGGTACTTGCTAACTCCATTTAAAACCCAAATTATTTTATGAAATTAATTGTGAGTTTCCAAGTATCCTTTAAGCACAATTAAATTTATGTACTCAGTTTGCCAGATAATGGGCATCAGAAGGAGCAGAGAAGGTTCTGGAGCCAGTCCCGCTCCTTCACTACTGAAACTAAGCAATGAGCAACTGAAACCAAGAACAACCTTATCAGTTATTCTAGTTTTAATAAGGCCAGATTCAAAATTTCATTTTCATGATGGTAGTGTTTAGATTTGAAACTTTTTTAACATTTTTTTATAATAACATTTAAATATTTCTATCTCCTAAGTCACACTCATCAGAATTTAAAAAACAACACTATAAGATAAAGAACCAGGTCTAGGATATGGAACCGGAGAGAAGTGTATGTCCGCCTGCATACTTAGGTCTTCCTAACACTGCACACACTGACACATGCTAGAAGCAGGTAATGGGTGATCCTTCCCCATGCTGGCAGAGCTGCATGTTCCCAAACCTGATGAACAGATGTGACCAGGGGCCTGTAGGGCTGTGCTTCACATAGCTTTCCAGTGGATTCACACAGACTGAAAATGTCTTCAGATGCAAAGGCCCAGTATGACAGCTTCTGAACTTTGGACAGAATTGTTCTACTTTGTTTGAAAAAAATCATAACTTTATCCTGGTTTATGACCAAGAATTTAAGGTTTCTGCTTTGTTTTGTTTTGGGTGGTACTAGGGATTGCACTGAAGTACATCCCAGTCTTTTTGTTATTGTTAATTTTGAGAGAGTCTAGCGAAGTCCGGAAGTTGCCCAAGGTGGGCTCGAGTTTGTGATCCTCCCGCCTCAGCCTCCTAGAGTGCTGAGATTACAGCTATGCACCACAACTGGTCCTAAAACTCTGTTAAATCTTATTTGGATGAAGTTCTCAGAAATTATTACAAAGAAAAATACCTTCATCTAAAAAGTTAAATGTGAAAAAAAACATTCTTTTTGATTCTATAGCAGCACAAGTTGGCTCCTAAATTTTTAGTTCATCAAATAAACAACACATCACCTTGAAATATCAATTTTTCTACTGGAGAAGCTGGGGTGGAGAGGCAGTTACAGAGATCACCCCAAGAACTAAGCCAAGGAATAAGTTACCAATGGCATTAGATTGGTCTCTAATTAATTATAATTTCATCTACATTATGGACTTGAAGGCAAAACTCAACAAAGAACTCATAAAATGAAATGCTGCACACCAACCTTTTATTGCACCCACAATATTTTGGTCTAGTCCTTTCCGGTTGTCATTCAGTCCTCTTTTCCTCTTCCCATTGGGTAAAGAATTAGCCAAAGTCTTGTCATCAAAAAATGCACACACCAGTTTTCTAAACAGAAGGCTTCCTGAGCGAGTGTAGTTTGACAGTATAGAGTCCAGCTGAGATTTGGGCATAAACACATCAAAGCCTTCAGCAAGTTGCACTTCTGGCTACCAAAAGAACAGAAATATTTTATTAAAAGCAAAATTTGAAGCATCTGACTTTGAGAATCAACACAACAAAAACAACTGCTACTTAAACATCTATATTATACACATAAAATATACTCTCAATTTTATGTGCCAGGATTTACAATTTATAAAACCAGTGACTTTTAATTCATTAAACAAAATGTTTTAATTCCAACATTACATCTTATTAGAGGCAATGAAGAAGAGTACCCTGTAAAAGCATTTCTGTTCCTACAAACAGATAAAACGATCAGGTGGTCATAAAACACTAGAGCTCGGGGCATTCAGCTTTCTGTATGAAACACCCTCTTTTTAAAGGAAGGAGCTAAGGCCCAAAGAGATCATAACAAAAATGACTTGCAAATAATCCAGATTATTGTCTAGTGCATTACTGCTTACAGATTACTTTCTGACACTTTAAAAAATTAACTTCTTCAAATCCCAAATATGAAAACATTTTTTTTTTCTCCAGTGAAAATTTAAGTAAATTGTTACGGAAAATACATAAAAATGATGACAGTTCCCCAGGAAGTTTCGATCCACTCCCCAGCTCTGTTTGGGAAGAAATACTGAAGTCATATTCTTGAGCACCCTAGAAAAGCAGTGCACTAGTTGCACACAGCATCAGGAAACCCCTGACAGGGACATGGGGTTAGAAGACCCACTGGTGGCTTCCAATTTGGACACCAACACACACTGACATTACTTGGACATCATCGTCCAGACATGTAGCACATTTTCTACCAGCATACCATGGATGTCTACAACTTGCTTTTTCTTCATGTCACTAGCTCATACCATTTCCTGTACAAAGCTTTTCTTGACTTCTTCCTACCATGGAGGCAGTCATATATTCTACTGTTCATCTGACATAAGCACACAACTGTATTTATTACACTATATGCAGTGTGCATCTTATATCTGTAGGGTTTGTCATGCAGCTGCACTGAATAAATTCTTATGAAATAAGTAAAATTCTTGTTCTAATTTATCTACTAAGTCATTTACTAGTGCTTATGACATAATAACTTTTTTGTGTGTCTTTTTCTGGCAGGTTTTCACTGTGCAGTTCAGACTGGCTTTGAACTCACACCCATCCTCCTGCCTCCAACTCTCAAGTGCTGGGATTACAGGTGTGTGTCACCACATCTAGCCTTGTAACATGATAACTTTAATACCTTACTATGACGAAATATAATTGGTAACTTTTAGTATCAAAAAGTCAGAAGAATGCTTCACTTTCATAAGCTGTATATATTATCAAAGCTCATTCTTCGATAGCGTATTTGTCATTTTACAAACATGTCATCACTTTACATTTTCTAAATCACATTAGAGGACAGCCACATAGCTCAGCAGATTAAAGCGCCTGCTCAGGAAGATGCAGGGCTGGGGTCTTTGGCCTGTCGTGCTGGCCCTGCCCGGGGCATGCTTTTGAGACAGCAATTGAGACTCAGTAGTGGCTCCCGTCTGTAACCCCAGCACTTGGAGGGCTGAAAAACAGGAAGGATCACTACAAGTCTGAATTGTGTAGTGACACCCTGTGGACCCTGTACTAAATACATAGAAAAGTACCTGAATCACACTAGAAATGTGAGGAAGGGGATTAGTTTCTCTTTTGGAAAATAAGAATTAACATTGTTATAAAAATGCGCAGCATATTAGAATCTAAGTGAAGAAAGCTCAGAGCATAACACAGACCAGTGCTGGTGAACCTTTTAGAGCTTTCAATGATATATACAACCCACCTCACATGCATGCCACAGGCTAGCCACCACTTCCCTAGTCTATCTGGATGCCTTAGGAAGGTGTTTGGGCCCTGTCCCTTCAAAATGCAGTTTTGACTGGACCATCCTGCATCTTGCTTGCTGGTCAAAGGTCTGTAGAAGAGCTGACAGGAGCCAGGAACTGAATATCTAATTCCCAGAATAAGGCAGGAACACACAGGTATTCAAGAAATATTTGTTGAATGATTCAAAGTGGAAATATTAGGACTGAATCTTATGATCATGATCTAAAGACCAAGTTTCATTTAAGAACACTTGAATTGTGTATGTTCTATTAATTTTTATTCTAAATGAACTGATCTCAGATTTTTGCTAAGTGTTCTATCCTGTGAAAGCCATGTTGAAAAATCTAAGCGTATTTCATAGCTATTTGAAGTACTAAGATGGTACAAAAGCTCTTGAAATGCAAAGAGGAAAGGAAAGGACCATAACTTAACTCACTCCATAATTCAGTTTAATTCAGACACCACTAACCGGTCATAGAAAGCTCAGTCACCTGACATGTGAGGCTCCCAGGACCTTCCCTTTGATCCATCCTGGGGGACCTGGACCCTGACCTGAGAAACGCTGACCTGAATGAGCCTCCAGGCAGAACCACTCCTTTCTTCATGAACTCAGTCTAAGAAGCATGATCATGGGGCTTTCCACTCTGCACTTATTAAGTAGGCAGTTTGCACTTCTCATCAAGAAGAGCACTCTTCTGTATTCAGCATGTCAACTACCCTATCTATGTCCAGTGGATTCATCTGAATGAGAAAAAGTCTGGCCAAAACTTAGGAAGACCCACGCAGACCCAGACGTCTTCTATCCCTATATAAAGCAGAGGATTTGTGAGCTTGAGGCATGCTGGCTAGGTGTCGCAATGCCTTCTTAAGAGTACTTCTGGTGCTGCTGCAGGAGACTGTAGATTCATAGTGCATGAGCACCTCCTGTGGGGATTCAAGGCTGGCTCTGCAGCCAAGACTCACGCTTTGACACCTATCATAGGAAGCAGAGGGATGTGTGCCACAAGACAGGACTGGTGAAGCATAGATAAAACGGCTCAGAGGGCAATGGGACAGCATTTTTGACAGGGCCTTGATGGTAAGACTAAGTAGACAAGGGACAGAGTGGCTGCTATAGCATCTGCTGCAATTTCTAAAACTATCTGGAGGTTTCTGTGGAATTAGGACTTCCTACAGCATTGTAACAGTTCATAACTCCCATATAATCATCCATAACTTTGCACATACATTTACAAACAAAATAATATGTGTGTACACACACACACACACACACACACACACACACAGGTATTTGTTTGTTGGCTGTAAATGAGATTTCTCTGCCTACTAGTAATAGTTATGACAGGAAAAAACACTACTCAAACCATCAGCATTTACAAAACTAGACTTTCCTTGACAGATTCATTAGCTGATACTCAAGCCAAGATGCATAGCTCATAAACTAATTTGCAGATTTCATTGATTACTGAAGCAATAGTATCTTTTAATGATAACATCTAAATTACAGGGTAAAATTTACAACTCTGACAGTCATCACTTTAAGGGTTCAGAGACTGAGTTCCCACGATGTTTTGCATATATGTCTTGGCTATTTTGGGTTCCTCGGCTACTTTATCACAGCAATGTATCAAGTTCTGACTTCTCATCTGATCTGATTCTATCTTATATGGGTGAGCTCATCAGGCAAAGACTGTGTGCAGTCCTTATGGCTCTAGAGCCAGGCCTCCCCACATTAATTACTTCACTTCTTTGCACTTCGGTTGTGGTCTCCAGAGTTAAAATGTTACTTTTGGTGAAAGATCCTCCAATCAAGTAAAAGGATTCTCCACTCAAGTCTATGGGCATGTTATGTATTTTCCTGTATAAGCTAAACAAACACAAAAGGTAAGATAACTTTAAGACCATACAATTAATCACACTGGGAACATACTTTAGCATAAGCTATTTTATATAAGGCATCACCAATTCCAAATCATAGTGAAATATGTAAAAGGCTACCAGTGGTCACTGGGTCAAAGAGTAAAAAGAAGTACAGAAACACACTGAGCATTAGCCCCATATTTTCAACTGTGAATTAATAAATTATGCACATAATTTTCAAATTCTGTGTTGCATAACTCCCACACTTAGATGCTCCTCGATAGAGTTCTCTGTAGGAGATTATATGGTGGTTAGGGTAAAAAAGGTCAGGTTGCCTAGTAAAATCTCAGACAGGCTCAAGACCCAAACCTGAAAGAAAACTATGGAGGAAGAATTGGACTGTAATTATGGTACACTGATTTTTTGATTGCAAATGTGAATAAGGATAGGTAAGAATATTTAAAGGATATTAATACATGTTATACATAGGAATTCTAGTGCCTCATTATTTCTTTAAAGGTATATTACATGTAGGGGGCCAGATAGTTCAGAGGACTAAAACACCTACTTAGGCAGAGTGCAGTGGCCAGGGTTCGATCCCTGGTGTGCCATGCTGGCCACACCCCCAGGGCAAGCTGAGACTGCAATTGAGACTGGGCATGGTGGTACATGCCTGTAATCCCAGTGCATGGGAAACTGAAAACAGTAGAATCACTGAATCTGATCTACATAGTGGGACCCTGTACTAAACACATAAAAAAGTAAAGTACATGTAAAACACACACACACACACACACACACACACACACACACACAATTGGGGCCAGCAAGATAGCTCAGTGGACTGGGTGCCTGCTTAGGCACGCACAGAGACTTGGGTTTGATACCCAGTGCCACAGGCCACATGCAAGACTGGGAGTGGTGGCGCACATCTGTAATCTCAGTGCTGGGTAGGCTGAAAACAGGAGGATTACTGTGATTCTGAGCTGTGTAGTGAGACTCTGTACCAAATACACACACATAAAAAAAAAAGAACTCTCCAATTGATTTCATTTTGCATGTGTCATCTGCTTCTGTTTGATAAAAATTAAAGTTATTTCTTATAAATGAGGTCTTCTCTGGGTAGACTGTCATCATTTATTAAATGTTAGGTCAAAAACACAGCCATGGAACACCTGAGACTGGAAGGTGGCCTCGCTGGCTGGTCTAGCCAGGGTGGCTGTTGCTGCTGCACAGCTCTGAGCAGGTGTGTCTGGGGAGTCCTAGTGCTGGCGGGTGGCCGCCTGGCCTTCATCAAGGCCAGCACTGCATTAAGTTCTGCAGTAAGTAATCTGCTGCTCAGCCGACATTCTGTGAAGAAGGGTCATCGATATACTAGCATATATTTAATACTGGATAGGATAAAACTTAAATCATTGTTAAACCAGTTCTTTACAGATTTCTTATTTGATAAAACTAAGAATTTAATTTTAGAAAAGACAATATAATTTGGTCCCTTGAAAGTTTCTCCATGTACCTGCATAATGAGAGATTTCAAAGTCTCTCAGAGAGGTATGTAGCCTTTTCCTTCTCCGGTAATAAATTAATGACTCTGAAGACAAGGGCTTGATTTATGTTGAACATATTTGAGCCAAATGTATAATACATAATATTTCAATGCTGTAACACAGCTTCTTCCCTCCTAACCCCACTAAAATTGCTCCTCCCAGAAGAATCTGCCCAAGATTCTGCCTTTCACCCTGTTGTCCTGCTCCTCCTGTCCCAGGAGACTCCTGGCTGCCCCATTACAGCTTCCTCCTGTGAGGACGTGATTCCTGTTTGGGAATTTCCCTCCATGTGCTCCTTGAAAGGCAAAGACTGTATCATTCATGTCAGTGCACTCTGAAAAACAATGATGTAAGTAATATTTATTTGCTACTTATTCTATTTCAGGGCCTTCATGAACACACAATATATTTTCTTATTCTTTTCTTTCTTTTTTTGATACTGTGGATTGAACTCAGGACCTTGTACTTGCTAGGCATGTACTTAAGCTGCTAAGCTATCTCCCCAGCCCCTACATTTCTAATTTAATTCTTATTCTATGGGGTAGCTACCATTATTATCCCCAATTTGCAGATACAAAACACAAGGCTCAGAGAAGAAAAGTAACTCCAACTAGTTTAAGATCATTCAATTAGTATGCAAAGACTCAAGCAGCCTGCATTAGCAGCTTATTCTCTGCACACATGTCCTGCCTCAGCTTAAATGTACCCATGAACACATGAGAAGCTGTTTGCTTGACTTAGCTTACTAGATCTGAGCACCGCATTTTATCTGTTCAGCTAAGACGGTATTAAGAAAACAGTTTCTGAATTCAGATACTATTTTTGTTGAAAGCATCAATGTATTTCAAATTCTTTTAAGAAGAATACAAAATAAACATTAACAAAAGTGTCTTAAACTAAGATGAATATTCATAGATAAAATTGATAGATATCTATAGATTTATTTTCTGCTAACTTTTACAATTATGCAATTCAAGATTACTGACTATTAATAGCAACTACAACAAAAGGCATTTTCTACAATTCTACTCAGGGGATGAGGCAGGAGCATTGAAAGTTTCAGGCCAGACCTGGATAACTCAGTGACTTAGTGGGACCCTGTCTCAAAGTAAAATATAAATAAAGGGCTTGAAATACAGCTCAGTACTTCCTGGGTTCAATCTCCAGAAACACACACAACAAATTCGGACAATATTTCATAAATTGGTCTGAGTATTTCACCAAGGCCAAAGTAACCCCCAAAGACAAACAAAAATCAACAATTACACTAGCTTAGGTAATATATATCTGCCCTAAAAATCATAAATCAATATATCCAGGGATGTAGCTTAGTGGAAAAGTGCACGCCGGGCAAGTGCGAAATGCTGAGTTTGATTTCTGATGTGCAGGGAACAGTGACTCTGAGAAATGAACAACTGTCTTGTTCCAGTACTAGCACAGAATTAGGTTGTGATTGTGTGAAAAAAGTATACATTTTACCTAAATCTGAAATCTGATTTTGGGTTTCTACTTGTGCTTCTGTGTAAATTAGATACAAATTTTATTTAAAATACTAACTTAAAAAGGGTCAAAGTCTCCAAAAGAGGAACATTTTCGGCTTCCTTTAAAAAAAAAATCTGTTCAGTCATACATACAGATCCATGTACTTAAAAATAATTACATTTGTTCTTATAAAGGTGCTTCGGGAGGACAGCAAAGTTAAAAAAAGACCCAATATTTATTGAGTGCTTCAGATGTGCCAGGCACTATTCTAAGCATTTTTCAGAGATGGCTTCTGTAAACTCTCCCTAGCCAACCACAGTAGGCCAACAGGACTGTGCCCCTGCTCTGCAAGGAGAGAGAGCGGGGTAGGGATTGGGGGGTGGCAGCATGAGGAACAGACAGGGCCACTTCCTCAGGCTCACACAGGTGAGACCATAACCCAGCAGTCCAATTTCATGGCCCGCACCTCTACCTTTCACTTTCCCCCAGGAATCTGCTCATTAACAAAATAACTGCCATAGTCTGACCTGGCTCTCTTCCAAATACTGTGGACCCCACAGGCAGTTACTAAGTGTCGTGGATGAGAACTGGGCCCAAATGGGCGTCCCAGATCCTTCATACAGTGGATGAGGCCAGGGTGTGCTTTGGGGAGCTGGCTCCACCTTTTTTGGCCATGTGAACTTGTGCAGGCACCTGTACAAGCAGGGAAGCAGGCGCACCTCATAGAGTAGGAACTGAATGAAATCATTTATTAGCACATGAATATTATGACTATTAGTATATAGTCCTTGTTCTTGATAGGCTGGGGTGAAAGAGCATGAAGTCATGTAAAGTCAAGGAACACTATAAAAAGTTCTACAAAAGAGGACTGTTCCAGCCACACAGAGCCCTGCAGGGGTGCGTGGACACAAAGAAGTTTAGGAAAATAGCAGTTCTATGTTATGTCTAAGGTGTTAGATATTCAGACAGATAGTGATGTTAAGACAAACTGCCTCAGTTACAGGGTAATAATATCATTAAGCTTCTCTTCTGGATGTTTAACAACTTAAGTTTGCAGACCAAAAATTAGAGAAATAGAGAGGCTACAAGGATAGCCAATATTTTGGCCCTAGCTCTTCAAGGTCAGTGAGGACTCAGGACATAAGAGAACCTGTGCTGTGACATCCTGAAACTCAGTGGTGTCCCAAATTTTTTGATCAAGGAGATAATGGGGCCACAAAGGAAATTGATCAACGATGTATAGTGTGCCTAAGGATTGTCACCTAACATTCTCTCAGGGTTTCACAGAGAGCAAATTGGTCAAGCAATGGCCATGACTCATCCACATGACTGACAATGACAAAAGATCTACAAGGTGCTATACATGGTTTCAGGGTAAATCCTGAGGAGATATGACTGACCTCATCAGATACGAAAGTTACATTTTAGTTATATATGTCTTGTTTTTTTTTTTAAAGATTTTTTTTTAATTTTATTTATTTGTGTGTGTGGCCAGCTCAGCCCACCAGGGGGCGGGCTGGCTGGCATGTGGTGCTGGGGGATTGAACCGTGGTCCCTGGGCTTTGCTAAAGCTTGTTCTAAGTAGGTGCTTTAGACCACTGAGCCATCTCACCAGCCCTACAGGTCTTGTTTTAACTTGTTCTTAAACATCCAACAGAAAAGTATAACCATGAGGTACAAAAAGTAAGCCATATTAATATGCTGAGCTGTAAATGGCTTAAGTCAATAACTTCTGACAATTGCCAGTTCTGCTGACAACCCACTACTATTATGAACTATTGGACTATATTGAGTTATTTTGCTGAATTCAGATACCTACAATCTTTAGACTGGCTTCAAGTATGAAAAGCCTCTCTAAAGACTTCTCCAAATACAGCTTCTCTAGCTGCAATGGAACACCCACTCTGACAAAACAAAACAAAGATGGGGGATATACATAAAGGGCCATTTTGTAGTGAAAAAATATATATGTATATACAAATAGTTAGGATAGATATACAGCTACTTTATCTTAGTTCAATGAGAAGAAAGGTTTGCACTAATATTTTTATATATATATATATTTATTTATTTATTTATTTATTTATTTATTTAATGTCTGTGTGTGGCCAGCTCAGCCCACCAGGGGGCGGGGCTGGCTGGCATGTGGTGCTGGGGGATTGAACCGTGGTCCCTGTGCTGAGCTTAGCTTGTTCTAAGTAGGTGCTTTAGACTACTGAGCCATCTCACCAGCCCTGCACTAATATTGTTTAGGCAAAATATCATGTCTGCATTTGTTCTCTGAATAACCACTATAAAGACAACAATA
This sequence comes from Octodon degus, assembly GCF_000260255.1. Lineage (NCBI taxonomy): Eukaryota > Metazoa > Chordata > Mammalia > Rodentia > Octodontidae > Octodon > Octodon degus. The sequence goes on along the minus strand of NW_004524717.1, from coordinate 1,930,176 downwards.
TGCAATATATTAATTATTGTAACTGTCCTACTAACCTGTTTGAAACTGCTCCAGTATTATTTTATTTTCTCATTAAAATGAATAAAATATTAAAAAAAGTTTAGTAACAAGGAAAGAATAGTAAGTGGCAGTTAAACTGAGGAAGGACTTCTGATTAGCTAATTGTAGATCCAACATTTCATTCGCGTATTCTGTATCTTATACTTAACACAAATGTAGAGCATGTGTTGTTTTCCGATTAAATAACATATGCTAGACACCTCTGATTTGTTGGTCATTGTAATGTTCTCCTACATGCTGTAGATCACCCAATGCTCGCCACACTGAGGAACAGACACTTGAGCTGGCTCTGATTTCAGCCTGGTGTTTTTCTGCTTTTGAGCAGAGAGACTATTATCAGTCATCAGGGTGAGTGATCTGCAATGACCCATAGGCCCCTGCAGTCCCTCATGTTTGCATTTCTGTCCAATGGATATACTGTACTAGCATACAGTTGCATTCTTAGGACATGACAAGTCATGATGAAGAAAGGTAACTAAACACATTGTGAATTTTAAAAAAATTTACAGTAAATTTTATATGTATAAAAGCAATGAAGCACAAGTGTGATGTCAGTGTTTCACTGCTGCTGGCACTAATCTTGCTCATATGCTTTAGGGACCTAAGAGACATGCTGAGAATACTACTTTTTTCCTTCCCACCAGAAGAGAACGAGCATCTGCTCACACTCTCTCTAGCTCAATGGTACTAGTAGCAGCTAGTACCAACCTAGTTTTCCATGACAGAAACTTGGGTTTACTTTCTACTTGGTCTCCAAGTCCCTCTCACATGGTTCTCATCTTCACTTCTCTTAGTATCACTGCTCTTGGCAGGTCCTCCCAACCTTGGGCCTGGCTGACCACATAGCAGTGATTTCCTCCTGCTTTGGGTCACTGTCTCGTCTCTCCATCTATCTGCCACCACTGTGTGGTTCCAGCCACCACTCTAGGCAAGATTACTCCTTTACTTCAGATTTTAGCTGCTTCCTAGTGGCTGTACCCAGGATGAAGGCTGGAGGCCAAGCCTGGATTATCTAGATTTTCATTTTCTGACCCCCTTCTGCTATTACCCAGGCCAGCAATGCCAGTGACACTGGACCACTTGCCCAACCTATGACTCTGGACATGATCTTTCCAACACTGTGGGCTTCTCAGAGCCTATATACAATTCCCATCATATTTTTTCCAACCTGTTTTTCAGGTTAACTCCCATATGAGGTATTATTTCTTCTGGACTTGTGGCTTAGAAATAACAAAAGAACAGAAAGACACCTAAGTTTGCGTGCTTCTGCAGTGATGGGCCCTTCACTCTTGGGAGTCAGCCCCACTCCTCAGTTTCATGCCCTAGCCAGCTCATACACAGCACTGAGAGCTCAGACTCACTGGTATGTTCGCTATGCTCAGTTTCAGTTCTGGCTGAAGAGATAAATCAAGTGGTGAATGGGTTGGCTAATGTAAACATAGTATCTAGACAGACTGTCTGCTTCTCCTTAGAAACATGTTCTTCTTTAAAGGCAATCAGCACCTCTGTTTTCATAGACAATTCTGAATGTGCTTAATCAAACTAAATTGCCCTTGCTAGCAAAAATGATCATGAACAAGAGGTAAATTGTTTTATGTAATATAAAATATTTTATGTAGGGGCTGGGGAGATAGCTCAGCAGTCTAAGTGCCTGCCTAGCAAGCACAAGGATCTTGGTACCGCATGCCATACAGGCCAAGAACCCTGAGTGCCAGTGCTGGCCACCAAAACCCGGCATGGTGGTGCACGCCTGTAATCCCAGTGTGAGGGAGGCTGAGAAAGGAGGATTACTATGAGTCTGAGCTGTGTAGTGAGACCCTGTATCAAATAAATAAATAAAGGTTTTTTTAACTTAATACTATTTTATTTAAATAAAATTGTAAAGTTTATATTGTAAGGATAATTAAAATATTATTCTACCTTATGAACACACGTAAGACCTTTAATTGATCTTCTACTTACCTCTAAAGTGCAACTGGGACTTAAAAATTAAAAAATGAGAAAGTTCAGTTATTAGCATTAAGCCAACCCATTTAGGAGATCAATCATACCACTTAAGTTATTGCTCCTAATATTATCAATGACTACCAGAAAAAAATATGAAGGAAAATATGAAAGGAAAATGTGGAAGTATGATAAAAGTGCTTAGAAGTAAATACACATCACAGAATCATATTTCTGAATATGTGACCTTCCATGGATTTGAAGCAGGGCCTTAGTTACAATAACCATATGATACACTCGAAAGTGCAGGCTAGCTCAGAGTTAAAACCTTATTAACATTAGTGATTTTCAAAATAAAATTTTAGTTTAGGAGAATTTTTAATGATTGCAGCATGTACTCACAGATTTCATAAATATCACTTTAATACAGAGGAACAGATAAAAGTTTAAATTATTTCTAGCCTAAAAACATTACAGATGATTATTTTTATTCCCTCTCTTCATTACAGACTCAATGTGGATATATGCTATCCAAGATACTTTGTTTTTAAATAGATGGCAACTTATTTTTTACTTAAAATTTAAAAGGCAAGGTCAGATCCCAATCCTACAGGCCCATGGTAGCTCTCAGCAGGGTCTTCCGAGACTTTATGAAATCTGATAATAAAGGATCACTCACTCTTGTTTATTTTAAGAACTCTGCCAACAACTCTAGGTTCAAAACATAAATCTATTTAGGTAAAGATATTAGAGTATGCAACTGCAAGTAGAGCAAATTATGAAAGAAATTCGTTTATGGTCCTATGAATATAAAACAGCAAGTCAGCCAGCTATCTCAGATGTAATCCAGCATCTAGGCCTGCAACAGCGTTCCAGCTATGATATTAAAATAGCAAACCTTTGCTGAGCATTAACCTATCATTACACCGAGTAAATGGCATGGCTCTGCCACCTAATTAGCAGTGTAGCTTGCATCTATAAAATAGAATTAGCACCACTGCTCTTTTTTATTATTAGTTTTTGTTTCCAGAAAGGTATGACCTTATCTGTATGCTTCTGTTCATTTATGTCCATCTACCAAGGATTTAATTATGTTCTTTTAGTTTTCTATACCAAGGAAATTGAAAACTGCCACTTTGAAATTAAAAATGTTAAAGAAATTAAGTGAGCAGATTATTTATGCCTACTGCTTTTCTTCTTTCAGAGATAATGAATGGAAACATATTTAGACAAAATGTAAGTCACATAGGTTTGGGGAAAGAGAATTCAAAGCAAAGAAATTATTACTATTCTTCTTTTCTCTTTCCCACATAGGTATTTTCCAACTTCTTCTGGTTATTTTGGGCAGAACCAATGAAAGGAAAATTGCACTAAAACTACAAACTCCTAAAAGTCATACCAAATAGTCAGCAGCCAGAAGATATCAACTTACATCTGACGAAGGTGATTCAAGAACAATGCCGAACCCCAGGACGTGGCTCTGCCCAGTGGAGGTGTGCTCTGTGGCCTGGACTGCGGACTGCCCCGAGGACCCTGCGGCTGACTTCTTCTCCACTTCTACCACACTAGTCTTCTGCTTCACAGTAGTAGGTTCTGCGGGCTTTGTGGGCACTTTTTTCTTTTTATTTCTCTTGCGAGAGACAGCAGTTCGCTGGGAGCATATAAGGGAAATTGGGGGTTGTTGTCTGTTTTGAGTTCCAACTGTGAATAATAAACACAAATATGGTACAGACACTTGGGTCTGAGGAAACCTTACCCTGGATCAAGCTCTGACATTTCCAAAGAAACAGTGAAATGAAGCTCCCTCAAGGATAAAGCATATCAAAACAAATCTTACTCTGTACCAGATGCAGGCTGGGGCACTTTAAAGCCCTAAGGGCAGAGATAAACCCAGAGGAAACCTGCTCCAACCCTAGTGGATCACTTGGTGTAAGGGTGGCTTCCACAGAAGAAAAAGATCAAGAGCCACGAGAAAACATTCCATCACCACTTCATGAACCATGTGGTATTTGTAAATAAATGAGATCCAGAACTTAAATTTAGGGACAGCTGTCTATGCTTTCAGGTAAGCCCCTTTCAGGAATATTCTGACTGTCCTTTGGAGTCAGCCAATCATTTGCTAACACTGCACAGGTACCAAAACAGACAGAGATGGAACAGTGATTATTACACGGGAAAGATTGATGAAGAGGTACGGCTTGGAAGGACTCTGTCACAGGGACCGGTAAGCACATGAAGCATGCCCGTTAATCACTTAATTGGGCCTGGTAGTTCCTTCCTCATCAGATGCTCCGCACACATCCATCCTCTCCAGGGCATGACACCAAAGGGCATTAGACCAGGATGCTTTTCTTTTACTTTTATTCTTTTTCTTTTCAGAACTGGGGATTGAACTCAGGCCCTTGCGCTCACCAGGGAAGCGCTTATTCTACTGAGCCATCTGCCCAGCCCAAGGCGACTTTTTTAGACTTGTTTTACACAGCTGAAAAGCCAAGCAGATTAGAAAATCTAGAAGCAGTCTGAGTTCCAAAGATGAAAAACACAGTACCAGGACTAAGTACGCACAGTAAACATACACTTAAAGAATCCAAGCTGGTCAATGCAGTTTTCACAGGTGCACTGTGAGAAACACTGTTCTCTAACCATTTGAAAACTTCCCAGTGGAACATGAAGCAGGAGTATATGGCTTGAATTTGTACTCAATTCCCTAGTATTAATATGACTTCCTAAATACCAAGCAGGACATGCCTGCTTTTTGACAGAACGAAACCTATAAATTTAAGCCAAGAAAAACAAATAGTCTTCAAAGTCACATGCATACAAATCATTTCCTCTTACTTTTTTCAGTCTGAAAATAAAGAATATTTACACTTTGATCCTGATAGTTTCATCTTCAGGCAGGAAGGAAATTTAAAAGTATTGGACACAAGCTACCTAAGAAAATCGAAGTTGTTTAAATAACCATTCATGTAGCAGTTAATCTCACTGGTGCTCCACTTTAGTGGCACATGAGAATTACTACTTTTTTGGGTTGTTTTTTTTTAAATAGCCAACTCCAAGAGCCTCAACCCCAATGCACAGCAAGGGAAGGGGAACATCCAGGGCAGGGCTGGCAACAGCACTCTGCTAAGCCTTCTCCAGCAACTGCATGCCTCCATGCCAAGAACTGCTCTCTGCTCCACCTACCTACATTCTACTCCCTGCCAGGACAGTCCGATCTCTTATCTCTGAGATCCAACAGGACAGTGAGACAACAACCTTGGCCAGTGAGGTGGCAGCCTTATTGCATTTCTTCATATTCAAGTAAAAGTAAGAATGTTTTTTGACTTAAAGAACACAGGTCTGACTATTGATTCTCCTTTTGAAAAGCTAGACATAGCTCATGTTCATAGCACCCCGACCTTACTGCCTTGTCTTGTCCCTAAAATAAAGGTAAAACTTTCAAAATATAATTTAAATCTGAGTCTTACTAGTAATGAAACTTAAATAAATCTACCCATACAAGTTTTTCTTAGTTTATGCAAATTAAAGGAGTAATTTATTAAGTTTATCCTTTATGCTATCCATCACTTTGGAATCATTTACTTTTCTAATCTGCAAAGGTTGAAAAAGGAATACATGGTGACAAAGTGGCATTTACTTAATAGATTCTAAAAAGGCTTCAGTCAAGGATTTAAATGGTTGCAATTTGTAGTTTGCCATTTCAGAAATAAGGAGCTTAAGTAATGAAATAAATCATTACAGTTTCACACGCATATTTTCTTAAGTACAACAAATTCTCCCTGAGAAAAGAATTTGTACATAACAGAGTAACCTTTCTTTCTGAGGCCCTTCTTTAAGAGATGCTAACCTTTGCCTGGCTTACGAGAGCACAGACTATCGTGGTGAAACAAGGTGAATCAAATGCTTACTGACCTGAGCAAAATGTTTTTTGCCTTGGGATAAGGCCAAACTTAGTACTTCAGAACACGAGGCTTTTCAGCAAGTCTTTAGCTCACCTTACTTTAATATGATCTTGAGTGACTGATATAGCTAAGAATTAAGCATTTATATAAAAATCACATTGCTAAGCATTAGGATTTTACCAGAACTCACTGAATGGCACCAAGAGCAGCTTCAAAGTGATGACCTTCCTGAATGCCAGATGATGAAAAGGCAGGCAGGCCAGGCAGGATGGGCCTCTGCTATCTGTTCTCCTGCTTTACCTAACTAACACCAAGCAGCAGTTTCCCCTGACAAGAGGGAAGACTTAATAAGATGATTTATTATTTTTTGTACCTGTGGCAAAAAAAATCTGCTTCCCCCTAATTGTGGAGATGAGAAAATGAGCTGCTCGATGAAGACCTTGACCTCCAGCCTCCAACACTAATGAGATAGCTTCTGCTGGCATCACACCTTCCAAAGTTATTTGTTTGCTTTCTCATTTTGATTTGAAAATAATTCTGTGCATTAGATGTCAAGGCTCCATTTACTGGCAAAACTGAGGCACACAGGAGAAATGGGGTGTCCAATCCCCAGTGCAAATCCTATACTCTTCTGTTCTTCACCTCATCCAACTACAGTGGGAAAAAAACCCTGTAATCATGAAATGCAAGGGACAGACTTGAGGTGTCTCTGAGCTTTCACAGTGGAACTTGCGGCTCAACACTTCGTGGTGTTAACACACACGAACATCTTCCACAGGGGGCTCTCGCTTCCTAAAGGGCTCTTCTATAGTGTATGCACCAAGATTTAAAATTAACTGGTATTTGTGAAGTATTGAGAGGTCATGCTATGAAGTATACTGACTACATGTATATAAGTATACAAGTAGTATTATGAGTGATCCAAATTTTCTTGATTTACTATAGGGAAAAAAAAATGTCTAGTCACAGAAAAGGCCAAAAGGATGGATTCTGGAAAAGGCACAGCAAAACAGCAAGGAGGGAAGGATTCTGCAACAAAAGCAAAGTGCAAATACGAACTGCAGATGCCAAATATGTGGTGACAATCAAAGACCCCCGGAGAGGCCTGTTTTTTGTACCTGCTTGGATCTGCATTAGTTTCCGCATGGTCTTGAGCTCTTGGAGAATGGCCTGTAATGTTGACTGGCAGTTACAAGTACAGCAGTTTGATCCAACTGATGAATTCACCACCGGAAGTTCTCCTAAGCATGAGAGAAAAAAAATGACACTTACCCAAGAAAAAAAAATTATAGAGGGGGAGGCAAGATGGCATCTTAGCAGGATTTTGAGCTGTGTGAAATCAGTATGAAACTGTGCCCAAGGAAAATGAGGCAAATAGTTTTCATAGCCTGGATTGTGGAGTTTACTCTATTTGATTATTTGACTTCTCTGAGGCAAGGTGCAGGCTGAGTCACAGGAAAATACATGCAGGCCTCCCTGCTATAGAGCTGGTTATCTCAGAAAACACCCCAAGAAGTCAGAAGTCACCACAAACACACTCATGCTGGTGTGCACAAAACAAAACACCTGCCACCTCTAACTCTGATGTCAGGCACTCACAACAGTTGGTCTCTGTGTACTGTTATCAGAGTTCATATTAAGAATTGAGAGTTGATTAAAAATTTGCTTCTCTGCCGTCACTGGGAGCATAGAGAAACACAGGGAACTCCCTCTGGGTGGCTGTGCAGGACAGAAGGGGCAGGGAGTTGAGGAGGGGTGGAGCTCTTCACCTGGATGCACCAGAAGGTGTTGGCGGGCACCTTTCCCCCAGCTGGTAAGGTCCTCCTACATCTCTACCACTCCTGTCTCACACATTCCCACTGCCCCCACCACGTGTTCTCTATCACTGTATAAATGCAAGGAATTTTTCTTGAATAAAATGTCCCTGTTCTGCTTGCCTTACACATAAACAAACATCCTCATATTGTCCTGGGATCAAAAGTCACAGTGGGAAAGGACTCCGGTGGCTTGGTCCAGTCCCCACAATGCTGATGTCCACCACAGTACAATGGAGAAGTGAAAGACCTAGCTGCCACTTCAGCCTTCTGCTAGTTAGGCAAGGTAAGTGCTACAGTTCTGTTCCAATTACATGCCTTATTATACCCTAGATATCACTTAAATCTGTAATACACATTATGTGCAAATACTAAAGAAAAGTTCACCCCCACAGAATTACAGAACAGTTTTAGCACAACTATTTATATTTAAGAGTGTTACTAAACTTAGGCATTACAGGTTAAAAACTGCAAGTGATTCTGGGAAAATATCAACAGAAGTCCAGTTATATAAAGGTGGGCCTTGAATTGTGTGGAGGTCAGGGACACCAAAACTGTACCATCAGAAATCCATGCAGAGGGCTGGCGAGATAGATTAGTGGTCTAAAGCACCTGCTTAGGCAGGTGCAGGGCACCATGATTCAATCCCCAGCACCACCTGTTGTGCCAGCCCTGCCCTCAGGGCAGGCTGAGCTGGAAAAAAAAATCCATGGAGAACTACATTTATATTTTCTTTTTTAGTATTGAAGATTGAACCCAGGGCTTTTGCATTGAGCTACATCACACATACCTTACTTATTCTGTGAGACAGGGTCTCATGAAATCACCAGGCTTGGTATGAATTTGAGATTCTCCTGCCTCAGCTTCCCAGACTGCTGGGATTATAGGCATGCATACCACACCAGGTGGAGGACATTTTTTTTTAAAGAGAATTAAAAAAGAAACCCAAAATACAGAATTTCAAAACAAGATGATAGGAAATTAACAATGGTTGTTATATTGTATATTCTTATTTTCAAAAGTTATTCAGATTATCAGGTAGAGGCACGTAAAACTGATGAAATAAGCATTAACTGGTCCTTACAATAAACCAATAGAAATGAGTAGTACAATTATCTTAGCTATCTTGTGCATATATTTTTCTGTTCCTTCTTTCTTTCTCTCCTTTCCCCCATCCTAGTTGTTCTTTCCTTTTGAGCAGTTTGGGTGGAGGATTTCTGATTGGAACTTTTGATTCTCAGCAGTGTCCAGGTGAGATGACTATGAATTTCTTCCACTAGTACAGTCTCTAGAGCTAGTTAACTTATGCAGTGACAGCGTAATACTGTATCCTCACGTTGCTCCTAGTTCTCTCAACTGAGAATGGTATCATGTATAGCCTACATGTGTGTAAATTCTGATAACTTAAAAATCATAATAGATTTGTGTATGATTATGGTAGTAAATGAAAAGCCATCATTATCTATTGACATTTTGTGCATTCATGACATAACTTTTTCTCAATTTTCTATTTCTAGACCATGAAGTTCATCTAAGAGTTTTCCTAAATTGTGATAAATTTCAAAAGAAAATTCTTCTCATAGTGGACGTACCCAGTTCAAACCCATGTTATTCAAGGGTCAACTGTATAATGCATTTTTGTTGAATGTATACAAACAGTAAGCACAAAAAGGTCTATTTTGACAGAGAGGGAAAAATTTATGGTGTAATCTGTATTAACATTAGTAACATTCTCCAAGTCAAATCCACTATCCTGTGTACTGGAAACCAGAATACTCGTCACCCAAAAATTATCCATACACACCTAAAGCATCTCATTTTCATTACCATCTCTTTCACAGGAGAGTGAAGAGGGCTTTTAGGATATTCCTAGGCACTACTCTAAATGCTATCTTTGTCATTTTTAGAGGACAAACCTATCCTTCTTGGATCATTATAAATCACTTTCTAATTTTAAAGAGAAAGGACTATTTTTATGGAGGAGTGTTTAAAGAGCCATCTCAGCAGGAAGAAGCCAGTACATTGGCCCAGCTGACACTGGGAGGAAAAGCCTCTGCTTGGGTTTGGGTTCCTTGCCACCTCATCAGTGCTCAGGAAGGCTTTTCTAGCCCTTGAGCAGAATACTACAAATTGTATTTAAAGAGAAAAAACAAATCAAAACTTGTCTTAAAGGATATCATAACATGAAAATAATAGAAGAAAATCTTTAAGTGTTTCAGAAACTCAAAACCTCTCATTTTTTTCCCTCAGACTTTGCAAAACCTATAGATTTGTATATGTACAGGCAACCTATAAAACAAATAATGTTCAGTGTTGCTGGATGGAAAATTAACATGACCAGCAAGGCATCAATTGTTTTTTCCTTAAGTTTGAAAATAACTACCTTTCCCCTTTAATAATTAAGAGCCCTTAAGGAAATTTTGTTTTAAGACAATACTTTCCAGTGCTAATGAGGCAAGTTAGGAACATGGGTCCTCAGGTTCAGCCCCAGAATGGGAGGATTAACGAAGAGAGTTCTACGAGAGATGAGGTTATCAGCCCTCTCCCTCACTAGCACTCTCCTGATGATGAAGCTACACAGTGTATTAAAAAAAACACAGTGAATATTTAAATTTAAAAATGTATTACAGTAAAAGACACACTGCCACAAATCCTCTTCAATATTCCCCCATATTGTGACCACACTCATTCCATCATCCTTGCCACCTTCTGAAGAGTTCTGAAAATTCTCTCTAGTGAGTGTCATTAGTTGCAAGGTCGTACCTGCTTCCACATTCTGAACTGGTTCAACATACTTGCCTTTCACCGTTTTGACGTTGAGGGAGTGCCAGAAGCCACACAGTGTCAGACCCACTGGATAAGACAGATGGGGACACATTATGAAGTTTTTATGAGCCTGCCTTTCCGTTGAATGGAGGTCAGCTACAAGATTCACCATATTTGTAATAAGACCTCAAAAAGACAATCTTGAAAGAGTTCCAGACCTGCTTCAGAAAGCAGCAGGAACTATGGGACCAGTGGGTGGGTGTGAAGCAAGGGGGAGTCTCTTGAGGGGTATTCATAGCAACATATCTTTTACTGTAATCAATTTTTTTTTTTTTTTGGTGGAACTGGGGATTGAACTCAGACCCTTGCCCTTGGCAGGCAATGTAATCAATTTTGTAAAGGTTTAGATACCATATGCTCTGATCCCTTCCTTTTGAGTGAAGAAGTAAGCAAAAGGATACACTATATATACCTGTAATACAACATACAGTGAGGTAGATTGTTTTAGTGGTAGGGAGAGCTGTTTATGCCCTAATGTTCAACCTCCTGTGACATCTATATATAAGCAGATGATAGTTTTAACTTCTTTGAGCCCTGAAAACTCTACTGAGAAATCTTCACATAGGACACAGAACCTCCATCTTTCCTGATTCTCAGTTCTAGATGTTTTAATATGCTTCCACATTTCCCTTCATGTTTTCCGTCTTTTGAAATGACTCAGTGTGAGTGACGAGAAAGAGTTCAGTAAACTGATCTAAAGAATAAACTTAGGGCTGGTGAGACGGCTCAGTGGTCTAAAGCACCTACTTAGAACAAGCTTAGCAAAGCACAGGGACCGCGGTTCAATCCTCCAGCACCACATGCCAGCCAGCCCC
>NW_004524717.1:1908388-1914847 GCF_000260255.1 Octodon degus | reverse complement strand
GGTCTGTTCAGGATCCCGCGGCCTGGGTCGTCTCACTCCGGGTTTTTTTTAAACTAAGGTATCTCTATAGCGGGCTGAGAATACTTCATAAACTTATTTAGAGATGACTATAAAATTGTACAGAATATTTTCATCATCTTCTGGGAGCCATTTCAAACATACTATCTTTTTTTCTGCAGAGTTAGGGATGGAAGCCAGGATTTGCACATGCTAAGCAAGTTCTATGCACTGAACTCCCCAACCCTATAGTACCTTCTTAAACTGTACACTGCCAGTATCCTCGCAGAGATTAAAAGACTGGCTTTATCTTTTTCCTCTAACCCAGGCATCAAAAATCCAGGTATCTATAGCCATTCATGAAGTCACTCTACTAAATGCTTTAAGTTTAGAGTAGGAGAAAAAGGACAAAGGCAAATGTCTATTAAGACAAGCATAGATCTCACAAATAAATGTATAACAATATTTTAATGAACTTGGCATCATATAAACTAGATTTCTTAGAAGTAGTAATTACACAATAACCTGTGCATTTTGTATTACCTAATTAGATATTTAGCTTATTGATATATGTACCACATTAGCAGAAGGTGTATAAGGAAATTCTATATGCTATTTTAAAGTAAGTCTGTTCAATTTGGGGAGAATAGGCACTGCAAATGTATTATAGGGCTTTTGCTCATGCTAAGTGACATTCTACCACTTAATTATTCCTCTAACCTCTACAACTTTTAAAAACAGTAACAAAAATACCAATTCTATCTTAATACTAAAAACACTGGTAAATACAAAACATTGGTAAATACAAAAACCCCCACAGATTTCTAAAGTTACAATATTATTATAGGTAAGCATATGCCTCACAGGAAAAATGTCTGAATTTGTAATAAAACTATTTCCACTTCAAAAACCAGTGAAGATTTTAGTAGAGAAATAATAAATCATATTCCAGATTGTACGAGAATAAATGAGCAAGCATATTTTAAACAGTCCGAAGTCAGCCATATCTCCAATGCCCTCACCACGTCTGGGGGCAGGGTGTGTCTGGAGGAGCTCTGGAGGATTCAGGAAGGCACTCACAGCTGCCAATCACACACCCTCCTGCTCAGGTAACTGCACCCTGGGCAGAAACATCAGCTTTCTTGAACATTTTGCCCTCTGCCTCTGGCCAGGCCTGCCATGGTGCAAACAAGCTGCACATGGCTGCTCCTCACTGGCAGGGCTGCTGGCTGCCTCTCCTTGCACCCATGGCTCCCTGGAAGGAGCCAGCCCATGCAGGCCCAAGTTAGTAGGGACTCTCCAAAACCTGACGATGCCATCACCAGAGAGGGGATACATCTCATGTCCAAGTTCCCATCTCTGCTCTGAGATCAGAAATAATTCTATGATAAAGCACTACCAATAGGAACACAAAAAGGTCACAAGGATTCTGGAAACTTCTAAGAGCAAATCTGTCTGGTCATGACTTTAGTTTCAGAGTTTTAGAACTTATGCCTATGAAAATTAAAAGACTAAAAATACACCTTGGATTTTACATAATTTTTATATTTTCATGTTGACAACCACAATCCTAAATTGAGGTGGAGATAAGGATAGAAGGTGACAGGCATCAAGGAAGATAGGTGGTTGGCTGCCACACAATGTGCAAAAAGATGTCTTCTACAGGCAAAACAAAACCTCAAATAAGGACTTAGAAAGAAGGACAGCTGCGAAGGGCAATGACAAAAGATGCAAAGCCAGTGTAGATAAATGAGAGCTCAAGGCCAACCTACTTAAGAACATCGTAGAAGGCAAAGTAGAAGGCTGCAGTAATTGCTCTTCTGAGAGAAACTGCTGAGGGGCCTAGGCAAGGGTAAGGAAGGACTGGCTGGAGAAAGCTTCTCAGAGAAGAACTACACATTTAGGGATGGTCTCTGGAGGTAGCCAAATCCTACTACCTTTATCCAGAGAAGCCAGGAAGATCCGAGGCCATTGCTTTTGGATATGTCTCTTGGGTCAAGGAGTTCTTGGGGCTTGATATCTATGTGGAGGGAGTGACATGCTTAAGCAGAAAGCAAGAAAGTGTGTTTCTTTGCACACTTGAGACAGCTGTGCAGAAGGTCAGAAATGAGACACTAAAACAAATGAAGCAGCTCACAACAATGCTGAGTCAACCTACCTAACCCGGGGCATGGAAGCTAAGAGCAGGCAGGCAGGCTGCGCAGCAATTGCTGAGACACTAGAGATTGGCGGGCACTAGAGATGAGAAAGAAAGCAGGGTTGTAACCCTGAGACCTGGACTTGCTTCTCAACTGCACTTAACTTGCCACTGGCTCTCAGACAAGTCACTTTGTATTCTCAGACTTCAGCTTCCTGAATCTGAGCCAGGCCATGCTATTCAGAAATCAAACCAAAAAATACACAGAAGCGGTGTAAGAGGGATATTTTTTCTGTTTTGAAGAGTTAACCAAGTACTTGATGACTTCAAAAGTCATATGTCCACAGGAAAAGTGGCTTATTCTATCATAGTGAACCACAACTCTTTTTTTTTTTGTATTTTAGGGAAGGGCCTACAGGGTGTTCAGAGTCTCACTAGTAGATCAGATTTGTAGTGATCTGCCTGTTTACAGCCTCCCAAGAGCTGGGGTACAGGTGTACACCACCAAACCCAGTCTCATTCACCATCTCAGTGTGCCCCAGGGGTGGGGCTGTCACAGCAGGCCCCGGGGGATCAAACCACGGGCCCCTGTACCTGTTTGCAGGCACTTTAATTTGGCCAGCCCTTTAATTTTTAAAAATGGCAGAAAGTATGAGATTAAAACTTGAGTTTAGTTTCATTTATCTTTCCAGTTCTAATCAGAATCCTATTAGAGATATTTGGAAAGGGAAATTCTTATGAACAAGATGCTATCCAGAAAAATAAGATTCTATCAGGTTACCCATGCATTTTTCCTGATTTCTTTCAATGCTTGTCTATATTTTCACTTATCCTTAACTCCAAGAGGTTAAATTTGTTTTAGAAAAACAAAAAGAAATGTTATTTTAACAAATCTGTGTCATGTGGCTGCCTTATTGGTAAAACAACCTTAATTGAATTTATTTTAAGAGTTTACTAACTATACTCCATAGACAGGGTATAGAGAAGAATTTGGCTGAATTCTACACCTTAAATGTTAATACTGTCTTAGGTCACTTTTTTAAAAAAAATTATCTGGTACAGTGTCTTGCTACAAAGCTCGGACTTGTGGTGATCCTCCTGTCTCAGCCTCCCCAGTGCTGGGATCACACACATGTGCCACCATGCCCAGTTTAGGTGGCATGTAGTACATGGGATCAAACCTGGATCCTTCCATTTAGCTAGGCAGGCACTTAGACCACTGAGCTATCTCTACAGCCCTTTAGGTCACTTTCTGTTACCTAAAAATGTATATGAAACAGAGTCTCTCATATGTGATAAATACGAAGCAACAGACAAGTCACCACAGAAAAACTGCCTTAACTTGGCCAGAAGGATAAACTATGCTGAACATTCACAACTTTGGGCAGTCATAAATGACAGCACACAAACACTGGCAGACTGGTTGCACATACACAACACGTGTCCATCTGTATATGTCTCATTATGGAGACACACCAAGAACAGTTACTGTATCTTTAGCCTGCAAACAACCTGGTCATGACATATACAGACACTCTATGAGTTTTCTCAAGTTATAGGGAGCTCTTCCTGGTCCTTGTCTTGGTCCAGAAGTTCATATTTGTAATGCCATGGATAAATTACTGCAATCCCATCAAGCTAATTCCAATCTACACTTCTAGTGCAACCCATGGCGATAATAAAGACACTAAGGCATATTTATAGTCACTGGGAGCCAAAGGGCCCTAAGTCCAGCTATGGTGATGGCTATCCAGAACAAAGACCTCGACCCAGGGCCGAATCTTGGCTTTATTCAGTGATGAAGGGGGAGGGGCTAAAGGATAAATGACTGAGAATTCCAGGAGTATTAAGTATTATATTAAGTATAAGTATTATGAGCTGGAATAGGTGGAAGGCCTACATTTACCTCTGTCGTATGTGGAGAGAAGGATATACAGAAAAAGTAATTTGCATTATACTACTGAGATAGTATCTAACATTTTGGGGTCTGGTGCTTCAGCTCTGATGTGTAATCTTTCAAGCCCCAGGAAGGCACAGCTTCTATCTCAAGGCTCAATCCCAGCTGACAGCATGGAGCACCGGCTCTTTGTCCTGTCTCAACCCAGCTCATACGAAAGAGCAACAGGTGTGGTTTGTCAGGGAAACACGTGTGCCATCTTGAAAGACTATCACTAGCACTTCAGCTAGACCAATATGCCTTACTTAAAGCCAATTAAAAAGATAAGGAAAAATCCTAGCCAGTGCTGTACATAGCAATATAAGGAAATAGGGTCAGGCTCAGCCAAAATAGAGACAGTTGCTCTTCTTTCAAGGAGAGCTACTCAGGTGGTCCTCCACATCAAGTAAGTATAAAAGAACTGGCTTATCAACAAACTTAATGAAATTCAAAAGAATTAAATGCAATACCCAAGTAGTAAACAATCTGTTGATAGAAAGGAGTGAAAAGGTACCAGAAATAAAGTATTCAACAAATGTCTTATGGAACACCGCCAAAGTTCCAAAAGTACAAAGGTCAGTGGACACAAACTTATAAGCACTCCTCTTCAAATCTCTCAACATCTTTTACACAAATCCTTTTACATGGATTTGATGCTCTGAAAAATGGTCCTGCTTATGCAGAACGTACTGATTCTGATTCTATTCAGTCCTGAGAACTAGTAAGGTACTAAGATAGCAAAGGTGACACTTCTGCTACCTTACTAGGGTTACAGCCCAGCTCTTCCCAGAGGACACTGCTTCACTTACATGTGGTATTTATCATCCTGCCCCAAGGATGATGTGAATGTGGCAGAGAGTGAACTTGTGAGTGAATACAGGCTTTCCTATGACCCTTAATATTTCACTTTTCTTGCCTCAGGAAGGAGCTCAGAGAGCTATGGACCTTCCACCCTTCCTCTTGAATAGTAGCTCTGTGTGTCAGAAGCTCAGGATTCACAGGGGCTGTGCAGGTGATAAAGTTGAGATGTTAGTGAAGCCATTGTCCCATTAAGGACTTTATGTTCCAGTTAAGGCTGAATTTTATGCTGGAAACAATAGGATATTATGCTGGTTAACTCAACTTCATTATCTCTTTTAGTAGAAGGAAAAGAAATAATCAGATATGTTCTTTAATGAAACAGTTCTGGTGAAATTATGATGAATCTGCTATAGAGAGAGAAGTCCAGTAGAATATTATTGGTAAAGCTTACACAATGATGACAGATACTCTTTACCAGGACTTAGGGATGGGAATGGAAAGAGAATATGGAATTCAGACACTGGAGAACTTTAATTGAATAGTCTTTATAATTATCTACTGGGGTGATGGAGTGAAGATGGTGACACAGAAGAATCAAGGAAAGATAATCTTTAGGTTTATAGCTCAGGTGCATAAATGATGCATATAGTTGCCTAAGAACTAGAAGAATATGGTTACAGAGAACTGGGGCTATAAGAGGCCGTGTGTGTGTGTGTGTGTGTGTGTGTGTGTGTGTACGCACACATACACACATACAGAGTGCTGGAGATTCAACCCAGAGCCTTGGATCATGCTAAGTACAGTTTCACCCACTGTCCTACATCCTAGTCTCATTAGACTCACTTTGATACAGAAAATATAGATGCTCGCCTAGCACTTGGAAGTACATCTGGGGCATAAAGTTGCCCATGAACCAGAACTTCAGGCTACAGTACCATTCCCTTCACTGAGACCCCCCCCAGGACCTAGCAAGCCTCTGAGGGTCACTACCAACTGCAGAGACTAGGGAATACGTGACAGGGAGCTCCTGGATTCCCTATTAGTTTGGCATATGGAATGCTCAAAACACGCATTTAAATAATAAATGATTCCAGACTTCATTTGTTGTCAAGGTGCTAAGTTAACTTTCTCTCTCTCTCTTGTGGCAGTGAACAAGCACAAGTGCCTCATTCTCTCTAACCAAAGAGCAAATTCCTCACCCAGATGTCCATTTATGGGGGACTCACTTTAGCAGGATGGACAGAAGTTGTACAGAAGTGGGGTACAATCCTTCCCCTACACTCAATGTAGGCCAGGCTTTTATTATTCTAGCATGTCTAGCTCTGTCCTATTTAAAGAGGCCATGGAAAAACTTGAGATAATGAAGAAGTAAAGAAAAATGATTTTTCATCAAGTATTGATATGTTGAACTTTAAGTCCCTACAGAATATGATGAAAAAACATTTAAAAATTAGAATATATTTTAAAAATAGGCATAAAGAATTATATACTTCTTATGTTTACGCAGAAGTCCAAAAATCTCACCATATACAACCTTGAAGCAAGACAGTTCCACAATATTCCTTTTCCTATCTCTTGCCTTCATTCA
>NW_004524717.1:1905960-1907293 GCF_000260255.1 Octodon degus | reverse complement strand
ATGTCTGCATCTTGTACAGCAATTAACCACTAGGAAGAATGTATGCAATGTGTGAATTATTGAAACTGTCCTACCAAATTGGTTTGAAACTGTCTCATTGCTATTTGTTTCTCAATAAAATTATGGGGAAAAAAAGAACTATTTAAAACAAAAACCAAAAAAAAAAAAAAAAGAAAAATGATTAAAGGAACAAGGAAAAGGTTAAATGAGCAAAACAGTTGAGTTGTTTCATTAAGAAATAAATGACTACTGAATGACTTAATTTCACTCAAACATACTGTGGGGTATTATGAGTAGGACATTGTTCCTTTATCAACAAGGAAAAAAACAGATTGAAAATGTAGCTGCTAGGCTGGAGGGTAGGCAACAGATGGCCTTAAAGATCTGGCCCTTCCTGGTCATAAACACTCATGTTGGAGTGCAGAAGCATCTGCACAAGAGGTGACAATGAGAATGTGTTTCCATTGGGGTAATGACATTGTTCTAGAGCTGGACAGAAGTGATGGTTGTACAACACTGTGAATATAAGCTTCAAAACTCCTTGTAGTTTTAGGTAATGCCATGTAAAAGTTGAATTTATTAGTGGGAAATAAGATGCCAAAGCTTACATTCTATGGTTGGAAATATTTCCTTTCAAAAACCTACAAAGGTTGTCACAGTGCCCTATGAGAAGGAGGGACAGGAGAAGGGAGACCAGCCCTTATGACTAGAGTGTTGCTTTCCTCCAACCAATCTCACTACTGAGCCAGAGAAAGGAATCTGAAGTAGATTATGCTACAAGATGACCTGAGGCTGGCACCTCATTCTGGGCCCGTATTAACACACAGATGTTATCAAGGTCCCAGCTGGCAGCCCTGAGGTACAACTGCTATGTTTACAAGGGACACGCAAGACTGGAATTCTAACTCAGCAAAACATGGTCTGAAAAGCAGTGGTCAATATGGTATAGCAGAGGAACTGTTTTTACATGGAATCCTGAGTGAAACCCCAATAAACAGAGGGCAAAGGTCTGCTGAAGTGGGTGTGTCGGCACCCACATTCCTCAACTAGTCCTTGGAGTACATTCAAGAACTCCCAGGGTTCCACACCACATAGTCTGAATGCCAGTGGAAAGAAGAGGGAAAGAGTGACAACAGAACATTTAACTGGTTGGATCAAATGCTGTGATAAGGAATATGCAGACTACAATTATGTTGCCATATATTTGCAGACTCAAATTGAAAATCATATGTGAAAAATAATTAAGTAGCTCAATGTCTACATGGCATCTGCTTTGAGAAGAAATCCAGGGGTCAGGGAGAAAGCTCAGTACAATAAGCACTTGCCTGGCAAG
>NW_004524717.1:1903899-1905860 GCF_000260255.1 Octodon degus | reverse complement strand
AGAATAAACTTAAAAAAATGAATAAACTGAACATTTAGAAATAAGACAAGCCGAGAGCCAGGGAGACAGCTCAGCAGCATAAGTGCTTTCCTGGCAAGTGCAATGTCCTGAGTTTGATCCCAGGAAAGAAAAAAAAAATGTTTGGGCTAGTGAGATAGGTCAGTGGACTAAGTGCCTACTTAGGCAACGACAGGGACCAGGGTTCAATCCCTAGCACCACATGCCATGTTGGCCCCGCCCCCAGGCACACTGAGTTGGCCACAGAGTCTGGGTGTGGTACATGCCTGTTAACCCAGCACTGGGGAGACTAAAAACAGGAGAATCACTATGAGCCAGAGATACATAGGAAGACCCTGTGTCAAATACATTTTTTTTAAAAAAGAAAAGAAACAAGACAAGCCAGGACAACTCCCAAGTACATTCTGTGATTAGAACATACCATTGGTGCTTGCAGCAGTGTGGGGCTGACTCTGGAAGGTTCTAGAACGAGTGCCATACTGCCCTGAGAACTGCCCACTTTGGGGTGTTAGCTCATTCCACACACGTGAGGAAGGTGGGATGCTCTGAGGGGCCTCTGTAGAGGAGTTCAAACGCTGAGGCCAGACTAGATCCAAGTCCTGGGGTTCTTCTTTTAATTTTTCTCCTTCTTTGCCAACACGCTGATATATCCTCCCAGTGCTGTCATTCAGTAATCTTCTCATCCCTGTAATTTGTTTTTTAATTTCCATGCTTTCATCTCCTAATGGAAACAAGGCCAAAGCATTGGAAATTAGCACAAAGAAAAAAATAGGCCACTACCAAACAACAATACAAAACAACTGTTCTTTTGGAATGGGCAAGAATACTGATTTCCTAAATTTAAGTAATTCATAGTAATTAAAGGCAAGAAAATTGACTATCATCTGAAGACACTGCACACAGTCCCGAGGTATCCCAATGTTAATCTCCTTCTGGCCACACTTTCCTTAGGGACACATTCGATGCCCTTCTTGGAAGAAATTTCTTAGAGTATTACAAGAAAATTGGCTGAGAATAAAGACAAGGATGGGATGTGAGGGGCAGGGTCCTCTACTCAGCTGGAGCCACACAAAGGTATGAGGAGATCAAGGCCAGGCAGGTGATTAGCACTGATGATTCTGGTCACTCATGTGTTAGCTTGGAAGGCAAGCACCCAAACACAGAAGAATGCAGGCTATTTGCTGGGACAGGAGCCTTCTAAGAATGGCTTTAGGGTACATCAGGAGTGCTACTGACAGCAGATGTCCTCCAGGATGATATCATGTTCAGAGAGCACAACAGGACACCAAGAAGCATGCTAAATGCTAAGGAGGACTTTGTAGTTCTAGTGCCCTGACTCTATCACACCATCCTGAGGGGGTCCCTGGGGTCCCACCTACCTACTCTAGGTAACCAGCTAGATGAGCCCTGGATGTGTGGAAATGCAGCCTCCCCATTTTGCACCCAGCTAGAACCAAACCTAGCACCTGGACCTGTCCAGCCCAAACTGCCTGTCACTTTCCCTACACCAACTCTGTAACTTCATGAGAAGGCAAGCGATTATTTCTAAACCCACTTCACCTAATGCTGACTTTTTAAGATCATGGCAAAATATACATGATACATGACATGAAACTCATCATCTCAACCATTTTTAATGCATGGTCCAGAGAAGTACATTTTTATATTATTGTGCAACCGACCTCCAGATATTGCTTATATCAGCTTCTTTATTTAGATACTCTTTCAGCCAGCCACAGTGTACATGCTTATAATTTCATTACTCTGAGAAGCTGTGGCAGCCTAGATAACTTAGTGTCTTAATGAGACCCCGTCGCAAAATTAAAAAAATTGAAAATGGCTAGGAACATAGCACACTGTGAAGATCCTGAGTTAAATTCCCATACTGCCAAACAACACCCTTCCCTGAAAAAAATAAATCAACAAAACAATAACAAAAAAAA
>NW_004524717.1:1874158-1893269 GCF_000260255.1 Octodon degus | reverse complement strand
AAAAAAAAAAAAACCTATGAAAAATATATTTTTTTAAAAGATAGTCTCTTGGGCTGGCCAAATAGCTCAGTGGACTAAAGCAACTGCTTAGGCAGGTTCAGGGACCAGGGTTCGATCCCCAGTGAGTCGTGCCGGCCCCGCCCTCCCCCAGGGCAGGCTGAGACGGTGATTAAGACTGGGCGTGGTGGCATGCACCTGAAATCCCAGCACTTGGGAGGCTGAAAATAGAAGGATCACTACACGTAATCTGTGTAAAGAGACCTTGTAGACCCTGTACTAAATATGTTAAGAAAAAAAAAAAGACACAGTCTCTTGCCTTCAGCAATTTAAGGCTCAGGATGGAAGAAGAAATGAATGTACAAAACACAAGAATGCAATACCCCTCTTATAATGGAAGGGGGGCAACCTTAATAGTATGGTCAACCACAAAGTCCAGGCAGGATACAGGGGCACTTTCTAATCACAGCAGAGGACTGGGAAGCCAGTACACGTCTCAAAAGAATGCCATGGAAAACAGACCTTCAAAGAACAAAGCAACAGGGATGATGCTAGCATTAGGGGTTAGGATGAGCAAAGGAATACCTGAAGCAAAGCAAGAACTGAGCTCAAAATGGGCTACCATGCTGCTGCTTAAACTCTTCCCTCAGAGAACTCCAGAAGACAAACAACAAACACCTTTGAGAAACTTTGGGGCAAAGTTCTAGGAAGGGAATAAAAAAATCATTTTCTTTGATGTTCTATGTTTCATCATAAATGCAATTGTTATACTATATTATTTCTGTGTTTAACTTCAAAACAACTATCCACTAGCAAGATGTGCAACTTCCCATGGACTCCACAACAACCCTACATCCACTTACTCATCTGCATTAGCACAGGGTCAGTGGAAGGGGGCCTCACACAGGGAAGGATGATAGCTATAAATCAGGCTTTGCACCATCCCAAGCTGCAATTCCAGGAATACATTTACAGTGTCCAGAACAGAACCGATAAACCAATAAACACCCTAGACACTGAATAAGGGGCAGAGTTTCAAGAACTAGGAAGAGTAATCCCAGCACTTGGGAGGCTTAAAACAGGAGGATCACTATGAGTCAGATCTGTGTAGTGAGACCCTGTAGACCTTGTACTAAATGTATAAAAAAAAGAAGAAAAAAGAACTAGGAAGAGGAAGAGGTTATGCTGGGAAGATTAGTCAGCTTCATAAGGATGTAAGATCTGAGATGACCAATGAAGGGTGCTAGTGCTTCATGGGTACTCTGGGGAGGAGAAGAGGGAATTGCATTGAATGAGGATAGGGCAGAGGAAAACCAAGTGGGCAACTGTGAATATTCTAATTTAGTTGCAGTCAAGGAAGGAATGGGACAGAGTGAAAAACAAAAGGATCCTGAAAGTGTAAGGAAATCAAAAAAGGTTTTTGTAAGAGTGATATGGCATGATTAGAGCTACCCAAGCAAGTCCAAGACTTTATTGACTTACATCTCCCCTAAATGTTCTCACATCATGGAAAATGAGGTGGGGTTTTTTTGGTACTGGGAATTGAACTTAGGACCTTGTGCTTATCAGGCAGGTACTATGCTGCTGAGCTACATCCCCGGCCCCAAAATGAAGTCTTAGAGTAAATACAGCATAGCCATTCAAACTTCCTCTGGTGAGAAATTCAATCTACCATTAAGCACCTATGTTTGAAACTAGCACTTCAACTAATGCTCAATAATAATCAAAATTCCCAAAATATGGAAGATGTTTTACACATGAATAAAGGTGATTATGAACAATGAAAAACAGAGCAAAGGACACAAACACGCAACCTATAAGATTAATAAATAAATGATCGATAAATATATTAAATCTCATATCTTTAGATATTAATGTAATGCAAATTAACATGAAATTCTTTACCCTTTATTTGGCAAACATTATAGATTTATCCTATAGAACCATTCTCATAAGTACCCCACATGCACAAAAGTCATGCAGTGTCATTTCACTACGGCAACACTGGAAACAGACACCTCTCAGCAAAATATTCAATAATTATGGCATATCAATAAAATGAAATGATACTTATTATACATCTGAAAAGAATGAAGCAGACACTTATGTGGTAATTTTGAAGTATATACAAGATAAACTGTGAACTCTGGAAAGGGTGAGATCATGACCTCATCCATTTGTAGATAGTCCTGGCCTAAGCCTGCCTGGCTCAAAGAAGGTTCTCAATATACATGAAATAAGTGGAGATCAATTAGGTGAAGAGATTTGCAACACAGTGTGACTGAGATGGCATCTTTTCCTTTTTCACCTTATACTTTGTTCTCAACTTTATAATTTTAACTTTTAAAATGGTTTCTTTCTCCTTCCTTCCTTCCTTTTTTTCCTTCCTTCCTTTTTTTCCTTCCTTCCTTCCTTCCTTCCTTCCTTCCTTCCTTCCTTCCTCCTTCCTTGCTTCCTTGCTTCCTTGCTTCCTTGCTTCCTTGCTTCCTTCCTTTTTTTTTTTTTTTTGGCAGTACTAGGAATTGAACCTTGGGCCTTCACACTAAGCTACATCTCCACCCCTTCATTTTTCATTTTCAGACAGTCTTCCTAAATCACTCACTTGCCTAGACTGGTATTGAACTTATATTCTCCTGTTCAGCTTACCAGAGTGCTAGGATTATAGGCATGTGCCATCATGCCTAGCTCACTTTAAAAAAAAAATCCAGAAAAAGGTGAATTTTTTCCCTAAGGTACTAAAGCTAGGTATCAAGCAATTGGTAGTGTCAGCTTTAGCTATAAAAACATTTTGATGACATTGGAAAGAAATGACTAACGAGTGACTGGACAGATCTAAGATCATCTTTAGAAAGTCTTTGTAAGTGGTATGCTTTTAAAAAAGAATTTGGATGTATTCAGGGGCAAAAATGGTAAAGTTACCAATGATAGAGCACTTACTATGTCTCCAGCAGTCTACCTATACTTCCTCCTGATAACAAATGAAGTTTCCAATATTGATGTATACATTTTACCCAGAAGAAAACAGAGGCTACAGGGTACAGAACAGGGCGCACAAGCTCTTAGGCCCATGCACATCAGTACGATACTGACCTGCTCCTGTGAGTAACTGAAAGTCAAAAGCTACTCCATTCATGAGACAATCAAGCCATGTGCTGTCCAAGGAGCTGCCAGGCCATGATAGGTGCTTTATGAACTACTTAGTGCCTGTCTTAGTTACTTCTTTCTTGCTGCTGAGATAAAATACCTGACAACCAAAATTAGAGGGAGAAAGGTTCATTTAGCTCACAGGATGCAGAGGTCTCAGTCCATGATTAGCTGGCTCTAAGGCAGGGTGGCATGGCAGAGGGGCATCCCAGAGGAGAAACAGTTCATGGCAACACAAGACAGCAAAAGCAAGCAAGCAAGCAACAAAATTCTTTCTGTCCCTTATACTCTATGCAAGCTACCTGCCCTATGGAGGGTGTAGCACTCACACCCTTAGTCCTAGCCAGAACTATGCCAAATCAATCAGCGGACTGATTTAGTAATCACACATCCTTAATCCGAGCATCACATACCCTAGATTCCACCCACATCTAAAAAAGCCCTGTGACTGCATGAGGCTTTAAGGGGACATGTAGACACAGGACATAATAGCACCTGCACCACCTAGTTAAGTAAGCACACACAGTAGCAGCCATGGGATCACTAGCCCAAGCCACCTTGTGGGTTTTTTTTTTTTTTCTTTTTTCTTTTTCCCCATCTTCTTGTGGGGCTAGGGATGGAACCCAGGGCTTCACGCATCACCTTTATGGATTCACCTGATGGATTCTCTCTCAGTCACACTGCTCCACACCAGAAGAATAAGGCTCAAAAATTTTCTTTTAAATTGAAAATTTCAAGGGCCAGCCAAATAGCTTAGCGGATTAAAGTGCCTGCAAGCAGGCACAGGGTCCTGGGGTTCCATCCCCAGGCCTGCCATGCCGGCCCCACCTCCAGGGCACACTGAGACAGCCATTGAGACTGGGCATGGTGGTACACCTGTAATCCCACCTCTTGGGAGACTGTAAACAGGTGGATCACTATGAGTCTGATCTAGTAGTGAGACCCTGAACACCCTATAGACCCTTTCCTAAAAGTACAAAGATAAATAAATAAATTGGAAATTTCATTCATTTAAATCTTGTTAGCTCTACAAAACCAAATGTAGAATATGAATTTGTGTTTGTGATTCTATGAAATATATAGCTAACACCTTTCAAGACTGGCAAAACACGGGAAAAATACAAGACTGCAGATTGAGAGCTGTTTCTGAGGTTCCATAGTAATATAACCAAAATCTTGACTTCATTCAATAAGAGATAAAATATTCATAATTTGCTGTTTGAAAAGAGATACGCTTTTTTTTTTTTTTTTTTGCGGAACCGGGGATTGAACTCAAGCCCTTGCACTTGCCAGGCAAGTACTTATTCTACTGAGCTATCTCCCCAGTGTCCCCAAGATACCCAAAAGGTATATGATTTGAAATGCTGATCCTCTGATCCGCTACAAAGAAAACTTTTAACACAGGCCTAACACACAAGTGCAAGTCTGTCTTCCTTCCTGAGATGCTAATTTACATACCTGTCTACATCATGGATCAATTAAATATGAACATGTTATTAGTATTGCTTTTTAGTCACTTAAATTTTGGAATATTGCTGTTTAAGAAACATATGAACTTGCATAGTTTCACCTTTGCTGTAAATAATATTAATATTAATGTTGATGAAATACTGGTCATTTGTAACACTTCTTTCTTCCAAGGATCTTGGGGAACTCAGGTAACTTTGGGTCTAAAGTACCTGGAGGATAACTACCTTCCCTGAGTGAGACTAGTGGGGAATGGTAGCTTAAGTCAGTAGCTTCTAACCATAGTTCACAGAAAAAAAAATATCCCTTCTTCATGAGGACCTAGGACACGCATAATGTATGAGTATCATGCATATAACTGTGAGCATGAAATTATCCTTATACTGATGAACTCTGCTATTTTCTGTTTCTTTTTTATTATAGTAGTACTGGCAGCAACAACAATCCACTAGACTTGACATCATGGCCTATAATGGGTCACAACCACACACATGAAAAACACTGCCTTCTGTGTCCTAGTATCTGAGGATACTAACCTGGGCATCTTCTTACCCTCCATATTCCTTCTGGATCTACTTTCTGGGTCTCACCTGATTCAAGTAACCATCTATAGGCAAGTACGCAAGCCCAGACCCCAGTTTGGGACTCCAGATCCATACACCCAATTGCTTACTGGACATCACTTGCATATTTGAAAATCATATCTAAAGATGTACTGTGACTATTCTCATCTCCAAGTTTTGGTAAATGGAACCAACTCTGTCCCAACCAGAAATCTGAGAGTCAGTTCTACTCTCCTCCTTCCTACAGCAAATCGATTAAGTCCTGTTTCTTATAATTTCTGAATTACTTTAGAACTTTTCCTCTTCTCTCTACCACCAGCTCCATCCCATCACCACTTGATGGGGCTTACTTCCAAAGCCCTACGCTTCCCTCTAATCTACTCCATCCTGAAGCTAATTCTTTCATGTACCTTAGAATGCCAATAATCTTAGGCTAAAACCCCAGCTCCTCAGCATGATTCCCTGGCCTCCACATCTGAGTCCCTTGCCCACTTCTTCAGTCTTGGCTCTGCCCATATCTCTCTCTGTTCTATGGTTGGGACTTTCAGGTTTGGCTACATATTAGAATCACTGGAGCAAGTTTTTAAAAATACCAGTATGCAGGTCTCACTTCAGAACAAGTCAGTCAAAATCCAATTAGAAGCTGACATGTACAACCATAGGCCCTCCTGTTTTAGCTACAATGAAGGCCTTCAGAAATGCTCTTTTATGCCAGCTTCCACACAAACTGCCCCCTCTGCATCTTCAGCACACTCAGTCTGATCTTTGGTCTCAGCCTACTTGTCATTTTTTCAAAGGTCATGATCTGTAACTCCTCAGGCTTGGACAGACATCCCTATTGTGAGTTCTCATGGAATCCTTCCCTTCCCTTATCACACCTTGTAGGATTTTAAATCTCCTAGCCTAATACTAACTGCTATTTAATAGTTGCTACAAAATGAATACTAAAATAAATACATTCTAGTAAAAGGTAGGCTAGAAGCTACAATTGCAAAAAGCTGCACCCATCTGTGGCATCCTTGAAAAAAAATGTTCTTTTCATGGAATTGAGAGGGGGATGGGAAGCAGATACTATTTGACACCACTCAATTACTGGTGCCACTCAAGGGCTTATGAAAGCTTTTCCCATGGAACATATCTCATTTGTATCTTCTCCGCAGTTCATGTAATATTATAGATGTGGAATAGTTTCCCCTACTTAACAAAGGACAAGGTTAAGCTGCTTGCCCAGAATGACCAGAGTAAACCTGGAGAAGCCAAGCCTCATGAGGCCACTCAGCCTCACTCTGCTGCAGCACCAGCTCCCTTCCAGAAAGCTAGAAGGTGGAACAATGAATGTATCAAGAAATGTTAAAGTTAACACTCCTGCAGCAGCAACTCCTCAACCATATTTCATGTGATGCATATTAAGGTACCCATTAAAGTCTTGCTAGTAATCGAAAAATTATATATGTGCAAAGAGAATGAGTTAATATTAACTGAAAAACCTTAACTTCTGCATCTCCTGACTTTTTGCTTTTAAGCTGTACCTTAACCTTGTATTTCTGTAGGGTTCTTTACATCTTACAGGTAGGTGTAAAGTCATACTTGAGATATAATTCCATTAACCATACAGGCAACTTCAAAGTCTATTATGTTGCATCAACTTTTTCTGTAAAAATAAATTGTTAAAGATATTATTCCTGGAACAGAATAAATTCTTGGAATTACTGAGTAACTTATGTACTGTACCACTGTTCCAAGAACATATTACTTATTTTATCATGACAAAGTAAAGTTATTAATCTTCTGGCTTCCATTTCAACAATGAGAAATGCTGTAAGATGCACAGACACCTGCATTACATTTCAGTTCAACTTTATATCATCCATAAACATTTCTGTTTTGGACACCTCATCCAAACAAATGCTCACAGAATACTCTATGCTGCATTCGGTTTTATGAAACTATAAAAGTTCCTTGCTATTAATTACAGAGACAAATGTCTCATCACACATTTGGTTACCAGATAGCATAATTAGTTTTCCCCATTAACCTTTCAGATATAAAATTTGATTTCTTAGTAAGAAACATTGTAAAACCCTTGGAATTCAAATAACACAGTATATTTGTACATATTTGAAAAGTAAAAGTAATGCTAAGAGAACAATTATAAGAATTCTTATTTATAAGGATACTGATCATCTGGACAACTGAAAGAAAATCTAAAATCTAATTATTTAAAAATATATTGTCAAGTATGCACGTAATAAGCTGTCCTTTGTATAGAAAGGAGGTACAGTAAGCTGCCCATTAGTGGAATGTGCCCTTGATCTCTTTCTTCTAGTCACAGCCTGGCAACTGAACTGGTTCATCACAGCCTTTCATTTGTGAGATAGACACAGGATGGAGAGACACGTACGAGGGGAAAAGAGGGTAGTCAATGGCAATGGAACATAGGTGTCACACGATATAATTGTCAACCATGGAGTACATATCCAAGGGTGGGCCCGTAAGATAATAGAACAGAAATTTAATTTTTAAAAGATAATTATATGGGAACATCATACCAGTCTTAGTTTTTTGCAAACACACTCAAAGAGCATTTGCACAGTGACAAACTTGCCTAATAACAAATCTTTTGGAACATACCCCCAGTGGTAAGCACCATGCACACCCAAGGTAAAACTGTCCACAGATGACTTGCCCTACAATCACTGCTGCAAGGTCTGTGCTACACAAATAGGGGGCATCTGGCGTTGTCACCATGTTCAATGAGGTGCTACTGATATTTATACTGGCACCAACATTTCAAGGGTCAGATGATGACCTCATGCATTGCTGCTATGGGGCAATCCTACAAGAGAAAGCAGTCTCAATTCAAAGCACGGTCCCACTCAGATCAGCTGATAACCAGTGGTAATGATACTTTAAGATGTTTTAACATGGCATTTCCTCATTTACTCAAAAATAGTTAAGAAGTCTTGTCCTGAGGGAACTTGAGTTGAACCTAGAAGAATAAATAAAGGACAGCCACAGAGACAGGGCAGTAGAGGTTACTCTGGGCCAAAGGACCAGCAGTTTACATGCTGAGGTCCCAGTATTTCGGCGGTGCCTTCACACTGTGCAGTTTGATTGTGCAAGGTCCTGTGGTGGAGGTTGGTTTACATGCATGGGCACTATAGTGCATCCTAACTCACAGAAGGGATTAAAAAGGGAAGAGAATTATTAACCAAAGAAAAAGAAAACATACATGGTAACAGCTACTCTATCTCTAAAAGATGTTGACATATTTTACTCCTGGTATGTGAGGTCCAGTAAGCTACTAAGAAAGGAGTATAAATTTCTGCAGCTAAGCCAGGGCAGAGACAGAGAGCTAAACAATAAAGTTGTGAACTGGCTGATTTTACTTTATATTCAATCTTCTTTCATGCATTCACCAAGCACTCATTGACACTGGATCTGTGAGTAGCACATTTCTGGGAAATGGGGATACAGAGATTTCTTAGGGAGTTTACGC
This sequence comes from Octodon degus, assembly GCF_000260255.1. Taxonomy (NCBI): domain Eukaryota; kingdom Metazoa; phylum Chordata; class Mammalia; order Rodentia; family Octodontidae; genus Octodon; species Octodon degus. The sequence goes on along the minus strand of NW_004524717.1, from coordinate 1,884,599 downwards.
TTCTGTGGGGAACATGGAAGCCAATGAAGAATGCTTTGCTGTGACAGGGATATGCACAGCACAGTGCACAAAGGCCAGGATCTGTGATGCCTTCCTGGAGGAAGTTTATCATACTGGAGTCTGCATGGGTGAGAAGGACCAGGCAAAGAGGGAGGACAGGGAAAACATCAGGCAGAGTGAAATTACATGCTGAGGAGGGGGCCACGCAGTAGGTGAGGAGAGAAAGTGCATCCCCACAATGTAGGCAAGCAAGGCCACTAGGGAATGAAGAGTATTCAGACACAGCTGTGCCCAGCCTGAGAAGGGAAGCGTCAAGAGTAAGTTGGAGGCTGGGGAGATAGCTTGGTGGTCTAAGCGCCTGTCTGGCAAGAGCAAGCACCCAGGTTCAATCCGCAGTACCACATGCTGCGCTGGCCCCACACTGAACCAGCCACCAAAACCAAGTGTGGTGGTGTACACCTGTAATCCCAGCACTGGGGAAGCTAAAAACAGGAGGATCACTATTAGTCTGAGCTATGTAGTGAGACTCTGTACCAAATAAATAATTTTTTTTTTTTAAAGATTGAAAAAGAGGGGCCAAGGAGATGGCTCAGTAGAATAAGTGCTTGCCTGGCAAGCACAAGGGCCCGAGTTCAATCCGTGGTTCCACCAAAAAAAAAAAAGACTGAAAAAGAGTAAGTTGGGAGAAGACAAGCTGTTCATACAAGGCCTCAGCTGTCATGCTGAGTGTGAGACCTAAGCTGAAATCAAGGGATGACGCACAGTTCTAGGCAGAGCAGCCACGCAAGCTGCAAGCTGCAAGCTGCGCACAATCCTGAAAGGAACCAAAAGGTATCCCTGGAGGATGCTGTGCCCTCAGGCTTCTGCCTGTTCCCCAGGCCAGTTCCCCCATGAATGCTGATGTATCCCTCCCCAGGTTGTTTTCCCAAATCTTTTACTTAAAAGAACAGTCTTCCTGTGTTAGTGTCCTGGGTCTGTTTTTAACTTTGAGATCTATAATACACTGTTCCACAACCTTTATTTTTTCCTATAGATGGCCATATTATTTTCTTCTACACTAAAATCATATTTCCCTGGGAACCAAAAGTCTAAACTGTCAATACGTCTCTTTAGACTCTACCCTTCTTGGACATTCATTCAGATAACTGAGTCATTATCATTATAGGAAAAGTAAAAGATCACAATATATTTTGATACTTCTCACTTCGAAACAGTTACTGAAATACACAAAGCCTTCCTAAGAAACAAAAAGAGGCAATTTCTCCTCAAGACAGATGCTCCCTACCACAGATCTTGGGAGCATATCAGACTGGATGTCAGGCCACTGGCCCCTCATAAGGGACCCCTGGGTAGGTGTAACTTGAGCAGTTATATGCAGGGGTTGGTCCCCCTCCTCAAATATGACAGTTGCTAAGGTTTTGTTTATTGTTGGGACTGGTTAATGTTTGGCTTTATTCTCTTAAACAATTTAAAAACTTGCTTCACATGGATTCTGAGAACTAGACAGTGTCAACCTGCATTTTTTTTAAATTTTACTTTATTTCATTTCAACCTGCATTTTTTGATGGGTCTGTTTATCTCAGGCACCTCTGCAAAACCATACAAGTATTTGGGGAGCACACTGAGTACAACACATGTAATCTTATGATTTGGTTTTCAACATGTCGTAGGCTTTCATAGATAAGCTTTTCTTCTTTTTTGATCCCTTTTAGATTTTAAAAAGAAAAAATTTCCACTTGTAGTTCAGCATCAGAAATAATTAATTCCTATTCTAGTACATTATAAAAGCTTTGAGTTTAGTGAGATGTATTTCAGCTTGGATCACAGAATGTCTCCAAGTTTCAATATAGTACATTTTAAGACAAATTTTCAGGTTCCAATACAACACTTTCTAGTAGTCACATATTTAAATAACCAATGTTTATGCAGCTCTCTGTTGAGTATCATTATAAAAACAACCCCATGCTAAGTGCTCCTGAGGATCCAAAAAAGAATCCAGGCCACACTTGCCCTCTAGGATCTGACGATCTGCATTAGGAGAGATTAGGAGAGACGGTGCAAATAAACAAGCACGATTCAATGTGGCAACTGTAAAGAAGGGATGGGGAGTGTTCACAGGGTGACCTGGAGCACAGTAAAGCCAAGCACAAAAATAAGTAAATATTATATAGTGCATGGTAAATACCAGAAGAATGATGCTATTATTTAGTACTCAAATGTTCAGAAGAAAAGAGAACTTCTAATTTGGAAGAAGGAAGAAGGGCATAATAAGATGGTACCATTTCCCATTTTGAAAAAGAGCGTTACAGTGCAAGATTTCCTATACACTACAGAAGAACTGAGTAAGGTAGTCTGTCTTAACATTATTGTACTATTAGAGAACATAAAAAAAATCATTGGAGAGTTTTTTCCAGGATGTTATAAATTGTTAACCTGAGATCAAACCAAGGTTTTCTAACTAAATGTAACTTTACTATGCTATCAGTTGAAAGGGGATACCACTCTAGGTGATCTTGGAACTGAATTTTCTAGGTGATCTTGGAACTGGAACAGGACAGAGCTGGAAAATGGAGAAGTGGCCTTGGGGAGATGCAGAGAGGAGACTGGAAAGCACTGTAGGAGAGAAGGATGAGACCACTTTGACACAAGCACATTCTTCTGTTGTGGGGAAAGGGAGTTAAGAAGTGAAAGAGAGGCAGGAAACAGCACACAGAAAGAGGACAACATGCTGTGCCTCCTCCCAGGCACCACGGTCAAGTGGAAAGAATGTGGCCAGATTGTCCAAACTCAGGCTCTTATCCACCAGCTCTCTGTATAACTCCACACAAATTAACTTCTCTACACACCCATTTTTTTTCATCTAAAAATGGGACTAGTTATTTTCTCAGAAGTAGTGTAGGTTCAAAGAGGTGCGGTACAGGAAGTACTTGGTGCACAGGAGATGGGGACAAACCTCATCCCCTTGCTTCCCTAGTGGGTCCTGGGTTTCTCAGCTGGAAGCTTCTGCCCACTCCCTCCTCCTGCCTGAGGTGTTCCCAACAACTAGGCAAGTCAACTGACCAAGGAAGAGTATTATACCCTCAGAGATAGACAGATACAGGTAAGTCAGACTACAGATCCCAAACAACAGTGATGGGATGCAAAATGAGTCTAGAGTTCAGGCAGAGGAAGAGGAGTCCAGGCAAGGAAAGAGGAGTTATGAGTAAGTTCAGCCCATGTGGAGAGAGGGGAGCCAAGGATATGATGATATGAAGAAAGGATCCCAGAACCAGACTTTGGGAGATCTGGTCCTGTGGTCAAGGGCTTTAGCCCTACATGGCCAGGGGCAACCCATTTGTAAAACAAAAACTAGATACAGCACCCACCTCCTTGTGTAGCTGCAGGAGTCACCTCAGGACAAACAAATGTAGTCAGATAGGCATAGGCCTGACTACTGTGCCTTCCAAATTCAGGGCAGCCAGAGACATTAAGATGGCACATCTGCAGTCATAGTACTGAGACACATTTGCATGCACACAGAGACTCAAAGAAGCCATAATTATGCTTCCTCAAGAGGTTCTCTAAACTTTGTGCCTGCAATTGTTTTTAAAGCGACTTTTTGACCTACAATCTAGTCATGCATGCAACTAAAGATCATGGTGAACTGGGGTCTTAAAATCAGGAATATGGTACACTAACAGGTTGCAGAGGATGAAGGATGAAGGGGTGTGTAAGGTGCCATTCTTGAAGTAGCTCCACTCCTCTTCATCTTCTATCAATGCTAAGCATTCCACATGGGAATGTACTGGAACAAAACTCATCACAGAATGAGGATATGCTTTTGGAGAGGCAGATCTAAGCAACCATGTGAACTCCTCTAATACTTCGTTTATACGGTGGCAATGACAATACCTTTTCTGGGACAACTAAAAAGACAGGTAACATTTACAAGTTCTTAACAGCAAGCTCTCAACAAATGACACATACACTGGCCACATTCCTAATCCTAAGAAACACTCGTAGGTTTTTTTTTTTTTTGCCCCCATAACTCTGCCACCATAAAAGGGGAGTCCTTATATTTGTAAAAGGACAAGAAGGGGTGTGCCTGGGAAGATAGTTCAGTGGCTTAAGTGCCTGGCTGGCAAGCACAAGGTCCGGAATTTGATCCCTGCTAAAAAAAAAAAGAAAGTGATACAAGGATATGGTGGGGCTAGAGCTGAGAGTGGAGTGGACAGGAGGAGGAACAGAAATGAAAGCCTCTTGTTTCTGAATGATGAAATTCTAAGGCTCTACCTTGTACTCCTCTCTAGGCCTTCCTAGTCCTCCCCTTTCTAGGCTTGTTTCTACTGCTGGAATCATACCCTAGGTAGCATCATCAGCATCTACTTCCTCTCAGGAGAAGGTAGGACACAGGCCACCAGACCCTAATCAAAGAGTACCCTGTTCCACACAGGGCTACCCAGCTGTCCAGGGAGTACCACAGCAGTAAGAGGTCAACCCCCAGACTTGTAAAGGTGTCTAAAAATGTTCCCTTTAGAGAGATTTTGGGGACCTTCAAGGGATAGCAATCATCAAGAAAGCCACTGAAAAGAGACTCAAGGTAAGAGATCTTGACTATGCTCAACTGGCATAGCTACCACAACACAGGCCTCATTTACTAAAAGTTGTAAAACCAAACTGAATATTCTAAACCATCAGGACAGGGCTTGGAATGTGTATAATTGGAGCTCAAAAAATACTTGCTAAGTGAATAAATGAGAATTAAATAACCGAAAAATAGACATATTTCAAATGCATGTTATAATAGTAAATCTAACCCAAAATACAATGTACAAAAGAGAAATTAATGCTTGTTTTATTACTATAAATGATAAATTACCTCATAAAAATATTTTTTTCAAAAAGTGCCTTCTTACCAGCTAAGGTGTCTTCAATGACCCAAGTTTGTCTGCCTCAACATAGGGAGAAGGGATGTTTGGACAGGAGACCTGGGTTTACTGCATGTTCCACTGGTCAAACCCAAGTCACTTCATCCTCATTACTACAGAAATAACAGTAACCACCCTAAGTACCTCACAGGTACATTGTAAAAATCCCATGAGATATCACAGATAACAGTGTGTTGTAACTATAAAGTATAATAACATTCACTCAAAGTCTAATTACACCTACACTTATCACTCCACCTTGGTCCACACTCTTCCTACCAGGGATTTTCTGTCTGACCAAGTCTTTCCTGCAGTTTAAGGTCTTGTCTTTGCAAAGTTCCTAGTAGGATGAAAGACTGGGATTCCAACTCTTATTTCTGCTTCTTCACTGTTTATTCATGAATGTTGCTGAATAAATGTTCACACAGAGGGATGTAGAGAGTTTAAAACTCACGTGGACCAATACTGGGATCCTGGTTATGGTTGTACTACTGAGTAACCTGTGCCAGGTCACTCTAATATCTCTATGCCTTATCTGCAACATGATAATGACCCTGTGACAGATTTGCTGCTGGAGTAAGTGAGACAATTCACATAAAGGACTCAGCTCATAGTCTTGCACACTGAGCTCAAACTGTAGTGATGATTTCTGTATAATGCTGCCTGCTTTCTGAATCTCATTCTCTCCCCACTAGATTTCAGTCACTGAGAGTAGGCTCCCTGTCCTATCCACTTCAGATCTCATTCCTACATCAGAAAAGTGTTGAGTTAGCATATTTTTTTCACAAAAATACTTGCTGAATTGAGCAAATTAATTGTTTTCCTCCAAACAGTGCTCAAATTTTTACTGTAGTTCCATCAAACCAGTCCAAGAAAGTCAACATCCATGAGGTAAAATTCCCTCTTTTGACCTTATTAAATTTAAAATGTGTGATTAATTCCCAAAGCCATTTATTCTACCAAGCTACCTACTATCTTGAATGTACTACCTTGCTTAGCAGCCTAAAAATATTCCAGAGAAAATCTGATGTAGGAATCTCTGCTAAATCCTGCAGTACTCTCCTCTTCCTTGGGACATGAACTTTAATCTTAAAGATGCAGAGTGTCAAAGATAACATATATGTTTGAATGCAGAAAGTCCTCTTTAACACGATGGGGGCCAATGCTATTGACACAAGTGAAACACTGCCTGATATCATGGTATCAAACTTTTTCCTAGATGCCATATGCTTCAAACCATAAATAATATTATGAACATACTAGCAACTTACAACATGAATCTCATTTAAATCTGCTTTAATAATTATTATAAATTATGATCTATAATTTATAACACTTTCAATAACAAAATTCTTCATTTGACATATTATTAATATTTCCAATTGTTCTAGAAATCCTGTTTACATAATGACTTCCATTATTTTTTTTTAATTGCCCTGAAGATCACAAAAGAAAACTGTTTCCTGGGAACCATATCTTACACCCAAGGCAGAGGCAAAGAATGAGCAGGCTGCTCATTCTTTCTAACTCACTACTATAAAAGTGGAGCCCCACTCCTGTGAAAAAAAGAAAGTAAATCCTAAGCCGATCTCATCTTGATATTATCATATTATCTTCCGCAAACCATACAGGAAACAGGAGAGCAGTGGTTATCTTTGAGGCTTTGTACTCTACTCAATCCTGAGCAAGCCCTAGTACACTCTTGTTCCTCATTCTCCCCTTTTTCCCCTTCAAAATTCACTTCCTCTTGTGTTTTTGCTATTCTTTTTATACACAGGATAGGAAGCTTGGAGCAGGCCGTCACTGGTGAACTAAATCAAGGACATGATGTTTCATTCGTATAATCAACATAAATTTCCTACTAGAAGGAAAATTCTTCACTTCAAATGGCTAAATCAAGTGGTACTTACAGAGAATTCAACTGGCCAAGGTTAGGGAACTGAGAAGTATATAATTCCTGACTTCTTTCTGGGCCATAGTAATTCACTTAAGTATTCACCATCTGGCCTTTCTAGTTCTCTGAACAGTCCACAGGTGTTTGAGAGTGGCGCTAGCCTTGGTCATGGTCTTCCCCTCAATGGAAAGACCCTGGGGCCTTCTGTACCTATTCATACAAGAAATGCTGATGTTTCAGACTATTTCATGTCTGTATCTATTCCACTTCTTCCCAGTCCTTTGCAACCCACCTTTTTTTCCTTCAAAGTAAGACAGAGATCCTAGTGAAGCACAGTATTCTCCAGACTGTGAATCTGAAGGACCAAGGCACTGGGTCTGAGTAGCAGCAACCATGCTACCAGGAGGCCCAGGCAGCGGAGTACTCAGCCTTTGTCCACACTGAACTCTCACCATGACTTCTCTCACGTTCTGCACCCTGGCCACACAGTCCCCAACCCTCATCCTGCCCCCCAGGGATAAAGAACCTCTAGAATGGACAAGGTTAAGGCTTGATGCCACCTAGCTCCACTGTGACTCTGTGGGCAGTTCACTCTTAAAGGCAACATCCTAAATGGTTTCATTTTCAGTTCCTGGTCTGCAGATAACAAAAGCACACATCCAAGACCCTTCAAGTACACAACTACACAGCACGCAGCAGCAACACTTGACTATCTGCCTATCCAGAGTGCCACATCACCATCAATAGGTCTGGAAGATGCTGCTTTTGACTCCACTTGCCCCTGAGGTGAACCAAGAAGGAGGAGGAAAGGCGGGGTTCTTCTTCATAGCCAGAAATGCTGGTGGGACAGCAATACAAAACCAGAAAAGATAGGAGCTTAGGAGGTGCTCAATGGTAACTAGCTCTATGAAGAAGTGGTTAGGCAGACAATCACGCTTTTATTTTCCTTATGCTTTTTGACTGTAGATTTAATTTAATTTTGTCATGGCAGGATTAGCAACCAGGCCACAGAGGTGAAGGGACATTATAATAAGACAGCACATTAATCCTCTAGCCCACCCAAGGCAGAAGCAAAACCAAACAAATAGCAGCTTCCTGGAAATTGAATTTCTGTTATCCAGATGTCAAAGATGTAATACCCCAATTACACAAACTATTGCCAGTGAAGCATGCCAGCGAATATGCAATGTAAATGGGGTGAGCACAGAGCCACGAAACTGCACGGTCAGCATCTGGCTCCGTGAGTGAGTGATAATTAGCACTGTGTGTAGACACTAATAAACATTTATGTCTGAAATTACAACTTTTAGCAATGTTAATAAGGGATATATTGGCAATCTGTAAAATAAAAGGTCTTGAAAAGAGTGTCATACATTAAGCAATGGCAGACATTTCCCGTTCTCACAAATCCCTCCCAACTGCAAATGGCCACACTGCTCTGCTGAGAAATTAATTGACATAGGAACCTACCTAAAAAAATGGGTTGTGTTTCTTTGGCCTCTCCATTAACATCGTTGCTGAATTCTGAGATCTTATATACTTCATGGTGATAATCTGGCACGAGAAAACCGAAAATTAGACTTCTACTGACCTCAAGATAGGAATAAGCAATAAAATCCCATTCTCTCCGATATTTGTAATTCATAATTTATAAATCTATTTCCAGAATGTAGTTATTCACAAAATTTGCAGCCCATAACAATCCCTGAAACTTTGCTTGCTCTCAAGTACAGAACTTGAAGTATTAATTGGACTTCAGAAAACAGTAATACTTGGTCACAGTTTTCATGGTAAATTTTGTCCCACTGATGCCAATAATTATGCTACTTTTCTTTGAGACGGTAAGTATGTTTAGAGGAGAAAGATCTCATCAAAATCATAGGCCAGCAGAGGTTTCCAAATTTATCTCCACAACTCATTTTTATAAGCATATCAAAAGTATGCTTCTGGGGCTGGGGAGATGGCTCAGTGGAATAAGCGCTTCCCTGGCAAGCACAAGCCCTGAGTTCAATCCCCAGTCCCGGAAAAAAAAAAAAAGTACGCTTCAGAGTCATCCAGAACTCAGCCTTCTCAGTCTACCCACAAAATCTTGGCCTTGAAGCAGCTTTAAGCAAAGCATGTATAGAAAGTACTAACTTGTTATTTCAAATATAGTATATTTAAAAGTGAATATTTTCATTTTTACACAAGTGAGTATTTCTTATTCAATTGCTGTTATTGGTTTAATAAGCAATAGTTTATTTTCTGGAAAAAAAATGTATTACAGAGCAGAAAGAAGAATCAGATCTTCATTTAAAAAAAAATAAATAAATCTTTCTATGTTGCCAGGCATGGTGGTGCATGGCTGTAATCCCAGTACTCTGGAGGCTGAGACAAGAGTATTTCTGTGAATTTGAGATCAGTCTGGCCTACATTGTGAGTTCAAGGCCAGTCAGGCCTGCATAACAAGACTTGTCTCAAAACAAACAAATAATTAAAAAGAAACTTCCTATGTCAGTCAAAGTTTAAAATACAAACTTCTCTATGGAGGCTACCTGGCTTCTATAACCTTCTATTTCCCCTATGTATGAAAAAAAGTTCCTTTCTTACTAGTTACTCCAGGTTTTTTTTTTTAACCTCAAACATCTCAGAATATAAAGACAGAATTACTCTCTCACTTTTAACATAAACTAATTACTTCCCTAACAGTCATCAATCCAAAAGCAGCTGCATTCCTGAATGAATCTGATAGCACCAACTGGGTAGTCATAGAGAGACACACACAGAGAGAAATAGATGGGGGGGGGGCTTCTACAACACAAATAAGTGAGTAATCAACACTGTTGTGGGAATTCTTTTTCCAAAGAGAGAAGACCCAAACATTTTGAATACATAAACTATTTCAGGCCTCTTTCATTAAACAGTTCCCAAACTAAGGAAAAACAGAGATGATTAGATCTTCAAAATGTCTATAATTAAACCATTTTCAGGCCGAGTCAAAGCGGGCTTTATTGGATCTACATCTCAGTTACTCCGCTTAGCTGGGAAAATTCAATTGCTTTGGGATAGCCCTCCAATTTCCACTAGTTTACACGGGACTTCTGCAGGGTGGCTACTCCGATGTCAAAGCCTGATAAAACTACCCAGAAAAAAACAGGGAGGCTGCGTGGCTTCGCTTTGACCTCCAGTGGATTCAAATGGGTCTAAACAGGTCGGATCTAAACCGCATACTAGGACTTGTGACACTACACTGAGAACAACAACAGCAAAACTCACCTGCTCCTCACCTAAGGCGACACAATACGCTGTGACAGGCGCTTTCCCCACCGCTCTGAGCTTCGGTTCTCGTCATTTTTTGAGACTCAAATCAAGAAGAGTCTAACTAGCCAGCTCGGACTCCACGCTGGCTGCCCGTGCCCCTGCCCTGCCCACACGCAGCCGGGGTGCGGTGTGCACCTGTTCACCCCTCGGGAACTCCTTTAATGACACTTGTCTGGCTGAGCCCCTTCCCACCCCGCAGCCAGCTGGAAAAGACGCCGTCAACAAATCTGCGGGGCTCTGTCACCTGAGGAGCTGCCCTCTTTAAAAAAAAAAAGACAATCTCTCAATCTCTCTCTCTCTCTCTCTCTCTCTCTCTCTCTCTCTCTCTCTCTCTCTCTCT
>NW_004524717.1:1871846-1873183 GCF_000260255.1 Octodon degus | reverse complement strand
GAGTTGCCGTCTGCAGGAAACGGGAAGCGACGCGAGGGCGCGCGGGTGAGAAGTGTGAGAGAGTGAGCGCGGGTTCCGCGTCCGGCTGGGCCGGGGGTGGCTTTCCGAGGGGAGCCCCGGGACCGCGGGCTTGCGGAGCAAGGCAGGGGCTCTCGGGGGAGCAGAGTCAGGCACCTGCAGGGCCTCTGTCTCTCGGTGTAAAAATGCCCAGATAACCGCCCTCTGCGCAAAGTTGGTACTGGCTTGGCGTCCTATTCTTCTCGGGGGAGCCCCGCAGCCCACAAGTACCCCTTCTTGCTCACAGCCTCTGCGGAGCGGACAGAGAGAGGAATTTTACACCGCCTGCTTAGAGCGGTGCGGAACCCGCCGGGACGGGGCGAAGTCCCAGCCCAGCGTTCCCGGTGCGGGCGGCGCGCGAGGGCTGCCCTGCGGCCGGAGGCGAGCGCCGGGGGGCAGAGGACGAGGGGGCCGTCCTTGCTCGTGGAGAGAGCCACCAACGCGCCCTTCCGCCTTAACGGGGGCGCCCAGGACCGGGCCTGCCGTGGGAGGTGAAGAAGAGCGGTACCTTGGCGTGCACGTTAACCCAACAGCAGGGTGGGAGCACGCCAGGAGAAATGGGCGAGCCAGGGCAGGGCGAGATGGGAGCACCTGGCCTGCAGGTGAGAGGAGGAAGGGTCGCTCCGTCCCACAGAGATTCTTAACTTTTTTTGGCCATTGTCGTTGAGGTTATGTTAGATCACAGGATCCTGTCCCCAGAAAATATGTGGGACGAATGCAGCTATCAAGGATTTTGGAATTCTCTAGATCTTTCAGACCTCTAAGAGGTGAAAGAGGGATTAAAGTGATAAATGATTAACCCAATTTGAACTCCTTTAAAACCACGCATCGAAAACCTGAAAGCTGGTTGGATTTTTAACTTTTTTTCCCGTATTAAGGACTGAACTCAGGGTACACTGGCTGCATCCCTAGCCGACAGAGAGACAGAGAGACAGAGAGAGACCAAGTAGCCCAGAATCACCTCCCACCTCAGCCGCCCAAGTAGCTGGATCACAGGAGTGTGCAACTACCCAGCTGGAAAGATTTTTAAAAAGCGAAGCACACTGTTTAGTCTGCAGGCTGAGACCCATTCTTTCCTTTTTGTAATGCCTTTCACATGTTATTCCAACAGACACAAGGCTGAGTACGACCCTGATTCAGGCACACTGATGATTGTTCATGCCTTGGAGCAGAAATTGAGATTTTATTATGCTTAAAGTATGATGAAATCATTAAAGGTGTCATCCAGCAAGGCGCAAATCCTGAGGGAAGATACTAACAACTTAGCATTTGCAGTTCAA
>NW_004524717.1:1853989-1871471 GCF_000260255.1 Octodon degus | reverse complement strand
AAGGCAGAAGCCCTAGGTGCAGGTCTGGCAGGTCCCATTCTGAAGAGGGCTCCTTTCCTAGCTTGCACATGTCTGTCTTGCCAGTTGTCCACATAGGCAGCCAGACAAAGACCTCTCTTCCTCCCACTGTGAGGTCAGCAGTCCTACCTGACTAGACCCACTCTTCCGAAATTGGTTAACTTTAATTGTCTCTGATTAAAGGCTCCATCTCCAGATAGTCACATTAGGGGGTTGAGCTTCAGCATAGGCTTTTTGCAGAGATGCAGTCAGTCCATAACACCATTGTTTTTGTTTAGACACAGTGTTTGTGTTGGATGTCCTAGGAAGTTCTGGAGGAGGTTGCTAAGGTTGTTTCTCTGCCCCTGCACTTTGAAGCACCCCAAAGCTTCAGAGTCACAGGTTTACAGGTTACTAGAGCTCGGGGAAAATGTAAAATATTCCATGACATCATACAGGCCAAACATCTTATTATATGACCATATTGAAGCCCAACTGATTATAAAGATTAAACAGAAGTTTTAATCTTTGACAAAGACAGGTAATTTGGCTAGAAGATGTTAAATAACCATAACACTAATTCAGAACACTATCATGAAACATAAATAGCATTGTTAAATGTTACTCTTTATGTACAGTTCAATACAAATATAAGGTAAAGCCACACATGTAGTTTAAAAATCTCTATTAGCCACATTTAAAAAATAAAAATAAGTGGTGAAATTTATTTTAATAATAGATCTTATTAAACTGAATACACTAAAATGTCATTTTACTACAATCAATGTAAGAATATTATTGAGATTTTTGTATTTTTTTTGTACAGTTTTTGAAACTGGTATATGTTGTGAATTCAGACAGAAAATCAAATTTCAAGTGCTCAGTAGCCATGTATACTTGACTAGCTCAAAGTTAGAGGAATTGCATGAGTAGAACCATGTTACATGAGATAAGAGTATGACTTGATCATTGTTTAACTGTTGCTAGTAATTTTCAAAAAGGAGGAAATGAACAGGTTAGTATTATTGAGCTCTAGCTTTTTATAAATCTTTGATTAGATTCTATGGAATTGGAAATCTAGTCATTAAATAGATTCTGAGAATTCCTTAGGAAGATTTAATAAGTACAAACATTAAATTTTTAATTTTTGCCAATCACCCATCAGAAGGGTCATAAAAAGAATAGGTAGACCTACTTTAGCCCCTATACCTCAGTTTTTTCCTGGCCTAATACAAGTTTCTGTGCTTACTTACTTTCTTAGTTTTAATGGTTGTGCTTAAAGGAGAACGTATTTACAACAGATTATGTAAGCAAAAAATGAGATTTAAGAATGCTCCACAAATAATACTGTCTCTCTTTTTTTAAGTACTTGAGAATTGAGCCTTTACACTGAGCTACATTTATAGCCTTTTTTCTTCTTTCCTTTTTTTATTTTTTCTTTTCTTTTTTTTTTTTTTTTTTGAGGCAGGACCTCAGTAAGTTGCCTGGCTGTATTCTATCTTGTAGTCCTGCTACCTCCTTCAGCCTCCCAAAGTGCTAACATTACAGACCTACACCACCATACCTTATATTTTATTATAGTTTGTCTTTATTTATTTATTTATTTTTGCAGGGCTGGGGATCAACCCCAGGACCTCATGCACATTATGTCTTCTGTTTTCAGGGACTTCTCTTTTAAGGACTTTTTTTTTTCTTTTATGGTACCGAGGATTGAACTCAGGACTTGTGTTTCCCCGGCAAGCGCTTATTCTACTGAGCTATCTCCTCGGCCCTTAGAGGCTTCTCTTTTAGCAACTCAAAAATATTTATACAGGATCTAATTCTTTTAGTCACTGTATTAGGTTGATGTAAATAGTCTGATTTTACAACCAAGAGAAGTCAATTTTCCCCAGATGACTTTTTAGGGAAATTAAAATGGCAGGCCATTTTCAGATGCCTACATGTGGTGAAGAAAACCTTACTATATTTCTCCCATAAGTCCTCTTGTCTGTTCTTTTTCCTTTTTACTCAGATACACAGTTAAGGATGTAGACCCTAAATGGAAAACTAAATTAATTTCTTTTATTTATATAAACAGCCATGTCCTATGGCCAGCCAAATAGTTCAGCAAATTAAGCGCCTGCAAGCACGTAGAGGAGCCAGGCATTCAATCCCCAAAGCAGCCGTGCCTGCTGTGCCTGCCCCACCCCAGGGCACACTGAGACAGCAATTGAGACTGGACATGGTGATGCATGCCTATAATCCCAGCACTTGGGAGGCTGTAAACAGGAGAATCACTATGAGTCTGATCTAGTAGTAAGACCCTGAACACCTTGTAGACCCTTCCTTAAAGTGCAGAAAAAAAAAAAAATAGGCAGACAACATAAACATCCATGTCCTGCCCACCAAAATGAAAATTTAGAACTCTTCCCAGCACAACTATAGGCTCTTTTGAGATCCCTCATTGTAGACGAGAACCTGTTAGCTCTTCCTTACCTGCTCTAGGAAACCCTAATTCTAACTTCTATCATCATAGCTTTGGTTTGCCTATTGTTGAGCTGCAAATAAATGGAATCATGTTTATCTACTATTTTGTGCCTGGTTTCTCTTGCTTAATATTATGTCTGTGAAATTCATTTTGTTGGCTCAGGTAGCTTATTTTTCATTGCTCTGCATTATTTCATTATATGAATATACCATGTTTAATCATTTTACTGTTGATGTATATTCTTGTACACCCTTGCTCATGTCTTTTGGTGCAAATAGCATACTTTATCTTGTGTATATATACACAAGCAGAACTACTGAATCTTATAAATATGTTTAGATTTAATAAGTTAGTGTTGTCTTAGTTACTTTTCACTCAGTGCAGAGACTGAATAGCCAACACCCAAAGTTAACAGGAAAAAGATTTTATTTTGCTCACAGTCTGTAGTGATTTCAGTCCATAATCCGCTAGCTCCAAGGCAGAGTTGCACATGGCAAAGGAGTGCTGTTCATGGCAGTAAAAGACAGCAAAAGCTGCAAGCAAGGGGAGGAATAAGCCCTTTTCTGTCCCTTATATTGTATGGAGACTACCTGCTCTCTAGGGTGGGTATAGCATACCTGTAATCCCAGCATTGGACCATGAATCAATTACAAACTCTAGATTCAGCTGCCTCTGAAAAGCCTGCCCCCTATGACTACATGAGGTTTTGAGGAGCATTTGGAACAAGTCATAATGACTATTAAGTTTTTTAAGCAGTTCTACCAATTTCCATTTCTACTAACAGTATGTGAGAGTTCTCATTATTCCATCTCTTCACCAATGCTTGGTATTTATCAGAACTTTTCAGTGAGGAGAGGGAAAAGTGGTATCTCTTTTGTGTCATTGGAATTTTAATTTGTATCCTCCAATAGAGAATGATGTTGTGTGATCTATATGTTTTCCAAGTTTTTCTTTACTTTTTTTTTTTAAGCGGGTGGGGGGGGTCTCACTATATAGTCCAGTCTAGCCTCAAAGTCACAACCCTCCTGCCTCAATCTCTTTAGTGCTTTGATTAGAGTTGTGTACTATACGTGGCTAAACACATTCATATGCGTATTGGTCATTTGGACATGTTCAGGGGTTGCCTAGTATTGGCTTTTTAAAATTGTGCCTTTATCAATTTAAATGACTCCTTTCTCTATAGTGGATATGTCTTTTGTAGAATATAATTACAAAGGTCTTCTCACAATCTCTAGCTTTTGTTTTTGTTCTTAATGGTCTTAATTTTAATGAAGCTGAGCTTTTAAATCTTATGTCACATTAAGATACTATCTTCTACCTGTGTAAGTTTGTCTTTTAAACTAGACTCTGTCATTGTATTGGTTTCTAGAGGCTGTTGTAGTAAATTGCCAAAATGTGATATTCAACAACAAATAAATTTGTTTTTACACTGTTCTAGAGTCTGATGTCTATGTATACCATTAGGCTGAAATCAAGGTTTCCACAAGGTTGAATTCCTTATCCTTCTGTCTTCCAGAGGCTTTTGGCATTTCTTAGATCATCCTACATGTCTCTACTGTCTTCCTTTATCTTCTCACTGGCTTCTCCTGTATAACTCTGCCTCAGCTTTCTTTTGTAAGGACTCTTGTTACAGCATTTAAGGCTCGATTGGTTACTCTCCCTACCACTTGATCCTTAACCACTCCAGCTAAACCTTCTTTTCCAATTAAGGCAGCATTCTCTGGTTCCAAGGGTCAGAAAGCAGAGCATTTTAGGGATCCATTTTTCATCCAGTCAAATTGATTCTGGAGAACTAAACTTCAAGATAAGACGAGATATGATAGACAAAATCCTGGCTTGTATTTAGGAGACTTGTATAACCAAGCATGCAAATATTTAAAAATATTTTAAAATGTAGACCTCAGTTTCTTTATAGAGCAAATACATGCTTTATCAAAGGAGTGTTTGTAGGTAAAATCCTACATGTGGAAGTGACTTGAAAAATTAAGATTTAAGTTTAAATAGTATTAGTGTATGCCACACTTTAGAAATTGAAACTGACTACCTTAACCATGGATCACAGTTCTCATTTTTGACTTGCATGAAAGTCCTAGGTGAAAAAAAATTTTCTTACTGCATTACAGGAGTTTAGACTGTAAGAAATTTTAAGTTGAAGGTAGTGTAGAGGTAGTGTAGCATAGTAATTTGGAGAGTATAGTCTGTCATCAGATTTCCTGGATTTGCAACCCAGCTTTTTTGCTTCTTAGTGGTATAATCTTGGGCAATTCAGAGTCTGATGTAAGATAATGCCCTGCCAGTACTATATCCAGGGAAAATTTAATGTGGAGAATTGTCAAGTCATAGATGGTAATTAACTGCTAAAAGGGATAAAAGAGGTATTTAGGGAGTAAAGAAGTAGCAGAAGCAAAAAGCAGCCACTACCTTTTGACTAAGGGGAAGTGGACAAAAAAAGAAATGAAGTGATAGAAATGGGGCTCCAACCCCACCCCAAGGTTGGGACTGAGATGAGATTCTTTTCAAAGAACACAGGCTTCCACAGGAACATGCAGCCTGCTGGTAGCAAAACACTTTCCAGAGGGCAAGCTCTGGGGCGAGCCTCAGAAACAGCCACCTGTAAGGGCAAAGGGGTCTGAGCATGCAGCTGGAATCCTGCCAAGCAGGCCCCTGGGATCCTGCACTGAAGAGAGGTAAGGGAGGAAGGGACTTCCTGAGGCAGTGGCCCTGGAGCAGCCTTCTAGTGCCCTCTGTTGACAAGGCCAAATGTTGTGCAGTTCTGGGACCACAAGGACAAAAGAGGGTTTTTTGGGGGCTAAACGACTGTGCACTAGGTAAACTCAAGGCTTTTATAGATAAATGAATGCAACTAGAGACTGTGTTGGTAAGTGAAATAAATCAGGCCCATATGTACAAACATCATATTGTCTCGCTAGTGTGAGAGCCTGAAAGAGTAAATACAATCTGAAAGTTTCAATAAATAGATAGATAGATATAGATAAATGACTATGAACTGATAACTGTTAATTACACCTTATTTCAGCATCTGGAAAGTAGGCATAATAATGGGACCCTTCACTCAGAATTATTGTGAAGAGTACCTGAAATATATCTATCTCTATCTATCTATCTATCTATCTATTTATCTATATCCTAGTGGCTAGCTTGTCTATGTCTGCTCTTTCAACTGGCTCTTATTTGTTACCTCATCCTAAGCAAGGAGCTAATGTAATATAGAAAAATAAGTGAGACACAGCCTCTACTCTTACAGCATCTCATCATTAGTATCTTCATAGGATTGTTGGAATTGAGATGCTTCCTGTCTACACTTTAAGGATTAATACTCCCTTTAAGGCGTTAAAAAAAAACTTCTTCTCATAGTAATATATTACAGTTTTTCATCTAGCTCTTTTTTTTTAGTAAAAAAAAACTAGCTTTCTATTTGCCCTCAAGCAGATAAATCAGTGCCAAATCAATGAATTCATTCCTTCTATCAGTATTTGTTGAGTATCTACTAATGGGTCAGGCTGTGTTCTAGGCCCTGGGGGCATAGAAGTATAAGGCAAAATTTCTGGCTTTTTGGTGCTTAAATTCTAGATGGGTGACTAAAGAAGATAGTCAATAAAATAAATAAGTGCTATGGATCAGTGATAAATACTGTGGAGAAAACTGAAATTAGAAATAGAGAGAAACTTGATTCTTAAGTCTCACTACTTTAAAAGAGTGTATGTATGTGTGTATGTGTGTGTATGTGTATGGTGTGTGTGGTATGTGTACGTGTGTGTATCAGGAGCAGTCCATGTTTATTTTGCAATTTTTTTTTCTGAGATAAGATTTCACTGTTTAGTTCAGGCTGGCCTTGAACTCGCTTTGCAGCCCAGCCTGATCTTGAGCTCATCACAGCAATCCTCCTGCTTCAGCCCATTGAGTGCTGAGATTATCAGTATGCGCCACCATGCCTGGCCTATTTTGAAATTCTGTATAAATTGTAGAAATCAAGAAATCCCAGGAGAACCTACAAATTTTACCTAAACTTGAATTGAGAAGTCTTTTTCTTTAATTCTTATTTCATATATGCACTGTGCTGGGTTCTTCAGTTGGCTCAGATTCGTTGTGTCTATTTGCACATCTGTAGTAGGTAGTAAAGTCTTCTCCCAATTGGCATCTTTGTTTTTTCTCAACTGTCAGACTAGTGGTGATTATACCTAATGAGTTGCTAAACTCTGTCTTTTTCACCTGTCTGTCTGAATACCAACATCTCTTTAAATCTGTGTAGGGCTTCCAAGTTAAATTTTCTTCTTAAAATTCTTTCGCTTTTAAATATTCATGGAAATGGCTGATCTCCAATCTAGGAAATAAAGGTAGAAGTTTGAAACTAATCTCTTCCATTTAATTCCTTCATTTCTAGAGACTTTAGAAACAGGACTGAAAATTATAGGAGCCACAAATTTAAAAAGAGTTAGTTTGATGTGTCTGAAATTAATGCCTTAATTTATTCACCACAGAACGTCTTTGCACATCGCTGTTTTCTGTGATTTATACCATATACTGTCTACTTCAGTTAATGTGTGAAGCATAGTTAAATTATGCCTAAAAAGGAATATGAAAACCAGCTACAAGATGGTGACAGGGAAAGGGTCTCACTAGGAATAATGGGGCAAAATTGAAGTGAGACAAATTGGAATCAAAATTTCAGAAAAACTGTGAGCTACTTAAGATGTACTTAATTGGAATAAGTTCCTCAGAAACAGACTTTAAAACATTTAGAATCATTCTACTGGAATAGATTGGACAAAGTTCTAGAAAGTATTTCTTCAGGAAATGCATAATTTTATGATGGCTTACACATTGGTCCAGATAATCAAATAGATTTTCATGTGTCTCCTATCTTCAGTTTTCAATCTATGGTTAATTATGTCAAGGAATATTTCAGAGAATGATCAAATGAACAAGTTGATTCGACCCAGAATGCAGGCCCAGCATCTGAGTGAGATGACCCAGGACCCACCGGATCCTGATTCAACACAGAACCCAGGCCCAGCATAGAACCTGCAGCAGAACTCCCTGCAAAGAGGCTAGAGGCAAGACCCACCCAGCCGATTCAGGAACAGAACATCTTGCCAGAGTGGCACAGAGGGTTCAACTCCAAGATCTGCAACAGGAAGAAGTGGAGTACAGCAACCAGATCCAAGCCGCACTCACTTGGACGAGTTTGAACTTGGTAGATCCGGACCCACTGCTAAGGTAATTACTCTATCTAAGCTGTACACCAAAGGTCAGAAGACAGTGCTGTAGAAAATGACAAAGAGAAGGAACAAAATGCATTCTCAGACCCTGAGCCCACCCAGAACAAATGCAGAAGACACTAGCATAGAAGAAATTGGAAATCACACAACTGAAATCTCTAAAATAATAGCATCTAAAGTAAAGAAAAAACTACAGAAAGGTATAAAGGAAATCAGATCAGAAATAATTTCTACAGTAAAAAGAGAAATTATAAATATGCTGAAAGAAGTACTAAGTGCTTCTAAAGACACTGATAAAAAAATAGCAGAATATAAAAATGATGGAATCCTTGAATAAGCAATACAGGAAAGAAATAGAATGCCTGAAGCAGATCTAAAGTGATATACAGGAATTTAAAACCTCAATCACAAGTTGGCAAAACTGTTTGAATGAAAGTGAGAATAGACTTTCAGACCTTAAAGACACCATTGCAGCTAGTGAAAAAGAAAAGATCTCTTAAAAACAACTAAGATGCAGAAAAAAATAATTCAATACCTGCAAGATGATGCAGAGATGAACAACATGAGACTAATAGGCATCAATGAGAAGGAAGGAGTCAATACAAATGATATAAAAAGAATATGGGCAGAAGTAACAGCAGAAAACTTCCCAAATATGGGAAAACTGTCTGACATTCAGGTAACCAAAGCATATAGAACTCCAAAGAACATCAAACTAATTAAAACTACACCCAGACATAAAATAATCAAGATCTCAGAAATTCAGCAGAGGAACAGTATACTAAAAGCTGCTAAAGAAAAGAAACAGATCACTTTTAAAGGAAAACCCATCAGGATAACAGCAGATTTCTCTTCACAAACCATCAAGGCAAGAAGAGCATGGAGCAAAGTATTTCAAGTCTTGCAAGAAAACAAATTGCAACCCAGACTGATACACCCTGCACAACTCTCTTTCAAGTATAATGGAGAAGTGAAATACTTCCATGCTAAAGAACAACTTAACAATTTCATGATGACAAAGCCAAATCTACAGACTATTAAAAGATGTTCTAGAGAGGGAGCAAAATGACCTCAACTTCATGAATGAGAATAGAAACACAGGAGAATAAGAGGAATACAAAAGCAGTCTTTCAATTATTCTTTTGTATACAGCAGCAAGATATTTTCATCAGCATACTCTACAAATGGACTTCTCCTGCAGCCTATGGGTCATGATTCTGTCTGTGTCTACAGGGTGGAAATCAAGGAAATAGCTGTAGCTCAGTCCCACAAATGACACCCGGCCACCAGTAAGTGTTATGGACATTATCCATGTCCATGACACACTAGAACTTTGTGCGATATCCTATCCCCAAACTGTTAGAAGTGCTGGTCATTTATTTGTCATCCTAGTATTTATCTTATGTTTTCTTTTTAGTAATCCTTTACTATCATGAAAACTTTTTCTTAGTTCAATTGTTTTTGAAACATTTAATTTTAAATTACTTAGTATTTGATTTTCTGAATATTGCTTCTTCT
This sequence comes from Octodon degus, assembly GCF_000260255.1. NCBI lineage: Eukaryota > Metazoa > Chordata > Mammalia > Rodentia > Octodontidae > Octodon > Octodon degus. The sequence continues at coordinate 1,862,249 of NW_004524717.1, read as the reverse complement.
TAATTTTTGTTTTAAGATTTATACTGTATATATGACTTACAATCTATTTAAAAGACATGGTATGATATTTTCTCCTAGCATTAGAAACTTTAACAAGTAAAATAAATAAATAAATGAATTTCAAAATTTGAAAAAAAAGAATTAACAGATTTAAAAAAACCAAATGAACAAGTCTATAGAAAAGAAAGACATATGTTGTCAATATGATTTCCATCCATTCCTATTCCTGACATATCTAACAGCCTGACAGCACTCTCATTCTTTTTCTTATGGCTAATTTAATGCTGGTGGAGAGTGTCAAGCTGCAGGTGCAGAAGGCTGCAGCCCAATTCTGGACTTTGTACCTCAGGATCGTTCTCAAGGAATCTATGTGAGTGCTGTCAAGGCAAGATAATTTCTGTATGATTCAGTTTGATTTTATGAGACTGAATTCCAATTAGTGACTTAAAAATGAGCAACTTTGAGATTGTAGCTGTTAATTCATTGAAACCCCTACTTATGTGCAAAGCAGTTTGTTTTTGTTTTCAAACCCTCTAGGACTTGATTTTTTTAATTTTTTTTTTATGAGAGAGAGAGAGAGAGAGAGAGAGAGAGAGAGAGAGAGAGAGAGAGAGAGAGAGTGGTGTGTGTGTGTGTGGCCAGCTCAGCCCACCAGGGGGCGGGCTGGCTGGCATGTGGTGCTGGGGGATTGAACCGTGGTCCCTGTGCTTCGCTGAACTTGTTCTAAGTAGGTGCTTTAGACCACTGAGCCATCTCTCCAGCCCCACAAACCCTCTAGGACTTGAAAGAAGATAAAAGAAGGCTTCTATCTTGAATGAGTGTACAGTTTAGCAAGCTATTAAAATGAAAAAGAACTAGGGCTGTAATTCAATGGTACAGCATTTCCTTAACCTGCACAAGGCCCTGGGCTCAATTCCCAGCATCATAAAAAAATAAAATGAAAAAGAGTTGCTGTTTTGAATATGGATCAACACTTCTAAAATATTAGAAGCAAACTAGAAACATTCAAACAGGTCAGTGTTAGTGATTTTTTTTCCTCCATAATTTGATTATTTCTCTTCATATATGTAGATTTATACCCTCCTATAATTTCTGCGTCTCAAATTTCTACAGTCCATAATGACATAACAAATAAAATATAAATGTATATAACAAATATTGTGTATGTAGTATAACTAAACATATATGGCATATAGAATAATGATTTAGTCATATGACGTTATAGCTTAAACATCTGCTAAGAATTTGGATGACATTTCTTTTTTGTTTTTCAATGAGAAAGAGCAAGATCAAAGATAAAGTGAGAATTAGCCAGATAAGACTATATTTATCATTTCAGATGTTCACTTTTCTACTCAGTCTGTATTAGTGTTATTCCAGAAAAATCAGAAGCTTATCTGCAGTTCTGTAATTTCTGTAGCCACCTCTTTTAAGTTTTCTTGGTTAATGTTTCTCACATTTTATCATAGTATTTTTGACCTATGTGTTTCACAGTTTGGCAATGCAAATTTTCTTGCAGAGTTTTAAATATTTTTACAAGTATTTTGCTTGGAAATTGAGCTCATCTATAAGTAATGCTGACAAGAAAATTTTCACATGCCTACGACCTCACGTACTCTTTAAGGACAAGCTGACTTGGTCTCTGATTAAGGTAGATCAATAAAACATTTTCAGCTTCTTAAGCATCTTCATGATCCAAGCTGCCCTTCTCTGACCATGTTGCTTTCAGAGACTTTTTAAATATCGTGATGTTTTGGGTACCTTTTGGTGGGCAATTCAAGAGCAGCATGTACCTAACAATTGCCATTTTAAGATAAAGTATTCATTCTTGCTGGTATTGCTTATACTGATGATCACAAATTAGAATTATTAGGTGTTATGGTTTGTGTCCAGTTGTCCCCCTAAAGCCTCGAGCAGTCATAGGGCAGCTTCTAGAGTTTGTGATTAATTCATTTTTTTGTTTTTGTTTTTTATCACTTTTTAATTATGATACACATTGTGGGTTAAACATTAACGTTGCAGTTAGTCTGACAGTTTGGACCATGAGAACATACAGAATATTTGAATGTTGGCATATGAAAGGACATGATTGAAAGCCCAAAGACACAAAAGAAAAATTTTTTTAAAATGTAATTTTGCAATTTACAAGTTGTAAATTGCAAAAAGTTCTAAAGTAAGCTTTTCCCTGATCTCCAGTGAGTGGCAAGATTTCAGAATATAGGGATTATATTCATAATTCATAATTTAAAATAGCATAGACCAAAAAAAAAACCCAACTTGGCCAAAATATGTTAGGAGTCATGAATTCTGAGTAGACCAGAAGGCTCCAAGAAATACACATGGCAAATAATTATATGAAAATATCATTCATCTTGATAGTAACCTGGGAAAGTGTCAGTTTTTTAAAAAATAATTTTATTGAGAAACAACAATGAGAGTTTCAAAACTGATTACTAGCACAGTTTCAATAATTAATACATTGCATATTGTTGTCTTAGTGGTTATTCCTTGTACAAGATGCAGACATGATATTCTGTCCACAAACACTATTAGAACAAATCTTTTTATTCATTGAACTAAGAGAATGCAGCTGTATATCTATCCTATTTTGAATATACAGGTACAAAATGATCATTTGTATCCCCCCTTTTTGTTTCGTTTTGTCAGAGAAGTGTATTCCATTGTGATTTAAACATTGTAGGTGCCTGAATTCAGGAAAGTATTCCAAAATAGTCCAGTAGTCCATAATAGTAGTGGGATTTCCATAAGACTGGCAATGACAGAAGTTGTTGACTTGGCTCACTGATGGCTCAGTGGAACAAATGCTTGTCTGGCAAGTGCAAGTGCCTGAGTTCAATCCCTGGTTCTGAAAAAAAAAGTTCTTAACTTGAGCCTTTTACAGCTCAGCATATTAATATGGCTTTACTTTTTATACTTCATTTTTATACTTTTCTGCTGGATGGTTAAAACCAAGATAAAGCAAGACCTATGTAACAATTAATGTAACTTTTACATCTGATAAGGTCAGTCAAATCCCCTTAGGATTTATCCTGAAACTCTGTACTGCAGTTTGTAGTTCCTTTGTGAGTATCAGCCATGTGGATGAGTCATGGCCATTGCTTGATCAATTTGCTCTCTGTGAAAGCCTGAGAGAATGTTTTCTCTCCATGTGACTCTCCTTAGGCACACTCTACAACATTGATCACTTTTCTCTGTGGCCCCATAATCTCCTTGATCAGAAAATTTTGGACACAGCTGAGTTACAGGATGTTACAGTACAGATTCTCCTATGTCCTGAGTCCTCACTGACATTGAAAGGCTAGGGCCAAAATGTTGGTTCTCCTTGCAGCCCTTCTATTTCTCTAATTTATGGTCTGCTAACCATCCAGAAGAAAAGCCTATTAATATTACCCTACAACAGTTACTTGAGCTTAACTTCACTATCTGTCTGAGTATCAAACATCTTAGGCATAAAATGGAACATGTATTTTCCATCAAGTATTGATATGTTAAACTTTAAGCCCCTACAGAATATGAAGAAAAAAAATTAAAAATTTAATAAATTAAGAAATAGGAATAAACAGTTATGTATTTTTACACAGAAATTTAGAAATCTAACCATATACAGCATTGTAGCAGGACAGTCCTATGACATTTTTTTTCTTGTCTCTTGTTTTCATTTATTGCCCTCTTTTTTTAAACAAACATTTACTTGTCAGATAGTATGGTAGTAATTGGTATGTCATGACAAACAATGTATTTAGAAGACCAGAATGACAGGCATTCCAAGCATGGCCCAAGTATTAGACATTGCTATCTTCAATGCAGTTGCTTAGTTCACAGGTATCAGCATATATAGTTAGTCAGGGTAAGAATACTACCAATTAACTGCTAGATTCAAAAACATGCTGCAGATTCTCAGTATCATTCCACATATAAATGTATGGCTTTGGCCCTGCCATTCTTCCCAGCTTTTCTCCTTGCCCTCTCTTCATTGTCTAATTCTCAAGCTCTCACTTTCCTTTTAATTGTGTCATAATTTCTATTTTTATTTCTTCTTTTGAGTTCTTATAGTAGGGAGACTATATGATATTTATACATGTGGGTCTGGTTTATTTCACTTATAAGAATATCTTCAAGTGGCATCCACTTAAACATAAAGGCTTCAAGTTTATTATTCTTTATACCTGAGTAATACTCCATTTGTATAAAAATATCACATCTTTTTCATCCATTCCTCAGGTGACGGGCACCTTGTTTGTATCCAAGATTTGGCTATCACAAATTGTGCTGCTATAAACATAGGTACACACATATCACTATGATATGATGTTGTCAGTTCCTCTGGGAAAATTCCCAGTAGGGAGATAGCTGGTTTGAATAGGATTTCCAGTCCTAGTTTTTTAAGGAGTCTCAACACTGATTTCCATAATGGTTGCATCAGTATACATTCCCACCAGCAGTGCAGAAGGATTCCTTTTCCTCACAGCCTCTGCAACATTTGCTGTTGGGTGATTTCTTCATGATAGCCATTCTTTCTGGGGTGAGGGGGGATCTCAGTGTTGTTTTAATTTGCATTTCACGGATGGCTAGTGATGTGGAGCATTTTTTCACATATTTATTTGCTTCTTTAAATTCATCCTCTGAGAAGTGTGTGTTCACCTCAGATGCCCATTCTGGACTGGGTCTTTAAATTTTGGAGCCCTAATGTTTTTTAGTTCTTTATAAATTGTAGAGAGCAGACCTTTGTCTGAGTGCTTATTAGTCAACATTTTTTTCCAAATCTGTGGATTGTCTTTTCATTTTGTTGGTAATTTCCTTTGATGTGCAAAAACTTCTCAATAAGAGGAGGTCCCAGTTGTTAGTTCTTTCCAGTATTACCCGTCTGATTTGATTTTTATTCATGAACTCTTTGCCTACCCCTATGTCTTCAAGAGTTCCTCCTATTTTCTCTTCCAGGAGATTTAGTGTTTCTGTTTTAATGTTTAGATCTTTAATCCATTTTGACTTGAGCTTAGTGCATGGAAATAGACCTGGGTCAAGTTTTAGTTTTCAGCATGTAGAGACCCAGTTTTTCCAGCACCATTTGTTAAAGAAGTTATCTTTCTTCCAGTAAGCATGTTCGGCCCCTATGTCAAAGATAAGGTGGCTGAGTGTGTTCGTAGAGACTTTGCATCTTCTAATCTACTCGACTGATCCTCAGGTCTATTTTGTTGCCAGTACCATGCTGATTTTATCACAGTGCCTTTGTAGTATAGTTTCATGTCAGGAATTGTAATGCCTCCTGCCTTGTCTTTGTTGCCCAGGATTTCCTTTGCTATTCTAGGTCTTTTCTGGTTCCAAATAAATTTTAGGAATGAGTTCTCTAGGTCTGTTGGTAGTATTTGATAGGGATTGAATTAAATCTGTACAGCAATTTTGGGAGTATGGCCATCTTCACAATGTTGGTTCTTCCTATCCAGGAGCAGGGAATATCTTTCAATTTTCTGAAATCCTCTACAATCTTTTTCAGAGTACTGTAATTTTCCTTGAAAAGATCTTTTACTTCTTTAGTTAGATTAATTCCAAGGTATTTCATTTTCCTCGGTGCTATTATGAAAGGCATTGTTTCTCTAATTTCACTCTCAGTGAGTTGGTTATTTGTGTAGAGGAATGCTGTTGACTTTTGGGTATTGACTTTGTATCTTGCTATGCTACTAAATTTGTGTGTCAATTCTAGTAGCTTCTTGGTGGAGCTTTTTGAGTCTTCCAAGTAAAGTATCATGTCATCTGCAAATATTGATAACTTCTTCTTTATCTATTCTTATTCCTTTTATTTGTCTCTCTTGTCTAATGGCTCTAGCTAATGATTCCAGAACTATATTGAATAGGAGTGGTTAAAGAGGACATCTTGTCTTGTACCAGATCTGAGAGTAAAAAATTTCAGTTTTTCCCCATTTAGAATTATGTTAGCCATTGGATTGTCATAGAAGGCTTTTATCAGACTGAAGTAGAGGCCATCTATCCCAATGTTCTATAGGACTTTGAATATAAGTGAGTGTTGGACTTTGTCAAAAGCCTTTTCTGCATCAATGGAGATGATCATGTGGTTTTTGGTTTTCACTCTATTGATATAGTGCATTATGTTTATAGATTTGCATATATTGAACCATCCTTGTATCCCTGGGATGAATCCTACTTGGTCATGATGTATAATCTTCTTGATTATCTGCTGTATTCTCTTTGCTAGATTTTATTGAGGATTTTAGCATCTATGTTCATGAGGGAGATTGGTTGGTAGCTGTCTTTTTTAGTTGCATCTTACCCTGGTTTTGGAATTAGTATAATACTTGCCTCCTGGAATGATTTTGGGACAATTGCTTCCTTTCCAATTTCATTGATGAGTTTGAGAAGTATGAGGATTATATCTTCTGTAAATTTCTTGTAGAATTTAGCTGTGAATCCATCAGGACCTGGACTTTTCTTTTTCGGTAGGTTTTTTATTACATCTCGTGTTTCATTGGCTGTTTTTGGGCTATTGAGAGTGGTTATATCTTGTCAATTAAGTTTTGGCAGTTAGTATCTTTCTAGGAATCTGTCCTTTTCATCAGTGTCTTCTATTCTGTGAAAGTAAAGATTCACAAAGTAGCTATTGATAATCTTCTGAATTTCCACTGGGTCTGGGGTAATGACACCCTTTTCATTCCTTATTGCTTGTATTTGAATTTTTTTCTTTCCTCTTTTTGATGAAGTTAGCTAGGGGCTGATCAATTTTATTTAATTTTTCAAACAACCAGCTTTTTGATTTGTTAATTCTTTGAACTGTTTTCTTCATCTCAATTGAATTAATTTCTGCTCTAATCTTTATGATTTCTTCCCATCTTTGGGCTTTGGGTTTGGTTTGCTCTTCCTTTTCTAGATGTTGGACATGTAACATTAAGGTGTTTATTTGTTCCCGTTCTGTTTTCCTAATGTGTGAGTTCACAGCTATAAATTTCCCCCTGAGAACTGCTTTCATCGCATCCCATAAATTCTGATAAGTTGTGCTTGAATTTTCATTGAATTGTAGATATTGTTGAATTTCTTGTTTAATTTTATCTGTGACCCATTGGTTGCTAAATAGAGTGTTGTTTAATTTCCATGTATTTATGGTGTTTTTCTGCTTTCTTTTGTCATTTGTTTCCAGTTTCATTGCTCTGTGGTCAGATAATGTGCATGGGAGAATTTCTGTTTTCTTGCATATACTTAAGCATGACTTATGGACTAGTATGTGGTCTGCTTTAGAAAATGACCTATATGCAGCTGAAGAAAAACGTGCATTCAGCTGTGGTTGGATGGAACACTCTGTATATTTCCACTAAGTGCATTTGTTCCAAGCTCTTGTTCAGTTCTGCTACTTCTTTGCTAACTATTTTTTCTGCTTGACCTATCTTTTTTGTATAAGGGGGTGTTAAGGTCTCCTGTTAAATTTGTAGTTTTGGATATTAGATTTTTCATGTCCATTAAGATTTCTCTTATGTATTTTGGTGCTCCTATATTTGGCATGTACACATTTATGAGTGTTAGCTCTTTCTCTTGAATTTTTCCCCTAACCAGTGTGTAGTGGCCTTCTTTATTTTGTTTGATCATTCTTGGTTTGAAGTTGAGACAGTCTGAGAACAGGATTTCTACCCCTGCCTTCTTCTTCAGTGCTAGGATGTGTAGTATTGTATTCCATCCTTTGACTTTTAGCCTATGAATTTCTTTATGAGTTAAATGTGTTTCTTGTATACAGCATATTGTTGGATTTTGTTTCCTAATCCACTGTGCCAGTCTGTTTCTTCAAATTGGTGAATTGAGTCCATTTACATTGATGTTTACAATTGAGATGTATTAACTTCTGATCGACATGTTATTTATCTGCTGTTGTTTACCACTTTTGGTCCTGTGTTTAATTGTGTGTCCTATTTAGTGGGTGCCTTCTGTTCTTGTTCGTGGCATTCTGATCATTTTGGTCCCTCTCTAGAACATCTTTTAGTAGTCTGTGTTGGCCTTGCTTTGTTATCATGAAATTCTTTAGTTGTTCTTTGTCATGGAATTATTTCACTTCTCCATCAAACTTGAAAGAAAGTTTTGCAGGGTATAGTAGTCTAGGTTAGAATTTGTTTTCATAAAGGACTTGAAGTACTCTGCTCCATGCTCTTCTTGCTTTCATGGTTTTTGAAGAGAAGTCTGCCATTATTCTGATGGGTTTTCCTTTAAATGTGATCTGTTTCTTATCTCTAGCAGCTTTCAGTATACT
>NW_004524717.1:1851011-1852513 GCF_000260255.1 Octodon degus | reverse complement strand
GACGCAGAAGTTCTCACTCACTTGGTGTGCTTGCCGGAGGAGGGGGGGGACTCTGGAGGGGTGGAGGGATCCTGAGGGTGCAGCAGAAGGTCTCACTCACGTGGCTTGCCTGGGTTTGATCCAGAGATGTCTGTGATTAATTCATGATACAATTCTGGAATTAGGGGTGTGAGTGCTACACCTACCCTGGGGCAGATAGTCTGCATACAAATATAAGAAGGGGTGAGAGGCTTGCTAGTTCCCACAGCTGCTGCTTCTCCCTTTGCTCTTTGTTGTTTTCCACCACCATGAACGGCTGCTCTCTGCCATGTGCCAGTATAGACTGAAATCTCAACTTATTGTGAGCTAAATAAGTCTTTTCTTCCTTAATTCTGGGTGTCAGGTATTTTTGTCCCAGAAATCAGAGAAAAGTAGCTAAGATATCAGGCACAGTTTGGAAATAAAATGGAAAAAAAACAGTTAAAATTAATTTTACTCACAGAATAAATTTTTGCATAAGTGTGTAGCATGCAGTCTTTAGGACATACTTATACTAATAAATTATTTTATTGTTTTTTCAAATGTGAAATTCAAATGCAGTTAAACATCCTGTATCTTATTTGGCAACCCCATTGCCAGCAGGAATTTCTGCCTCTGCAACTTCCTACCTTTCAGTTCCCAAAACTTCATCAGGGACTCAGACTCCAGAGGTGGGGTCAAGACAGAGAAATACAAGAAAGGATACTTAATTCTTACTGCCATACTGTTGGAAAATCCTCAGGCTATCCAATTAAAAGAGTGGTACTGAGACAGCAAATAATAGGACTGGACCCCAGAATGAGGTGACGTTAGGGATAAGACAGCTCCTCACTGGATTATCCACATATTTAAATCAACACAGTGTATCCAGACCTCAGCAGGGTTGCAGTCATATGTATCAGTGAAAATGTGTGTGATCCTTGAACTGTTCTGGGGTCTACAGCCAACCCATGATGTACTTTACTCCAACTGTATAGATGATACAAACAGGACGTTACTCATGATTCTACTACTGTTAGACTAGATAAAGTTCCACCTGTAAGATGCTGATATACAATATATATGAATTTACAGTCTCTTCCTTTCCTTGCCTTGAAAGGGAGAATTTTGTTATCACCTGTTCTGTGATCCTGGCCCCAGAATTTATAGGACAGGTTAACAGAGGAAGGTAGATATTAAATGAAACCCAGGTCAGCCTGATTGATCCAGAAAGTCAGTTCTTCTCGAGGGAATAAAGAGCAGATTGAGAATCTGAGTAAAGAGCAGATTGGGAAGATAAGAACAGCAAGGTAGAAAGCAGAACAAAGTAGGGTGTGTGCAGAAGGGAGTCCTAGGGATTCAAGAGAATAATGGCCTAGGAAGAGGAAAAAGAGTAGACTCAATGACAGATGAAAACACAAATGAAAAAACCTTTTCAGGAAATTTTTCTGTGTGTTGTAAGATTTGTCCAGCTTTTGGCCTTTGTTACCTCCTTTCTTCCCTTT
>NW_004524717.1:1840608-1849541 GCF_000260255.1 Octodon degus | reverse complement strand
CTTAGTCCACTGAGCTATCTTGCTGGCCTCCATATGTGTGATGTGATATGTGACTGGGAGATAAACTTATGTTTTTTTCATGAAAAGTAGAATTTAGACTCCAAATTAGTCAAGCTTTTTCTTTCCAAACACATCACCATGGATGCTGATATCTTTATATGTATACATAACTGCACTGCATTGCGTTTGAACATTTCATTATTCAAAAACATCAGAGTCCTGTATTTTGGAATTATCTTCAGTGTTTATGTCCAGTTATTTTGGCTGTCCTCAATAATGGAAAATCTTTATCCCTAAAGATGCACTTAGCTTTTGTGAATAGTCAAGGGTAACTTGGAAGTATGGTTTGATGGATGAAGTATGTAATCATAAGAGGTAATATTTTTTGATAAGAATAAGATAGGAAAATTATAGGTCATAAACTGAAAATAATTATAAGAAGAAATCTTAAATTATTTCTAGACAGTGGCTTAAGTTGAATAAAAGTACAGTGTCCCCAAAAGTTCTTTCAAAATAGCCACTTGTTTGGAACTGCATTTACTTATTTGTTTCTTCTACTCATCTGGTGGTAATATTTCAAAAGCATGCCTTCAGGTCTACACAGTGTTCAGGATAAAAAGACTTAGTTCTCATCCTTAAAGAATTTCTAATTCCATGATAAATAGATATCCAAACACTTAACTATAGCATACATGTCATATCTGAAAACTTTGATTGTTGTTGGAATTATGAATTTTTCATAGGTTCCCCCATGCTGCGCCAGCCCCACACCCAGGGCATGCTGAGCAGAGGAATGAGTCCAAGTATGATAGCACATGCCTATAACCCCATGGCTGGGCAGGGTGAAAACAGGAGGGTCACTATGAGTCTGAAATGTGTAGTGAGATCCTGTACCAAATACATTAAAAAAGGATTTTTTCATACCAAGGAAAAATTATGATATAACTATGGCTGCATAACAATTATGCCTAAATTCTGTAGCTTAGAACAACAAAAACATTTGGCTTTCTCTTGAATCTGGATTTTGGTCAGAAGTTGGTGGCACCAGCTTCTCTTTGCTAACTTGGCCAACAGATGGGGTGCATGAATCCCAAAGGCGGGGATCTCCTACAGAATCACCCCCTGGTATGTCTGGTGGGCAGTGCTTTGGGTAGCTGGGACCTTCATGGGTTGTGGACTGTAACACTGCCACATGGTCTTACCATGTGTCCTGAGGGGCCTCTCAACATGGTGCCTGGGTTCCATGAGCAAACTATGTGAGAGATAAAGGAAACCCGGCACAAGCCGTGTGCCCATTCATGACCTATCCTTGGGAGTCAAGTGTTTTCATTTCTGATTTTTATTCATCATAGGAGATATAAAAATCACTGCTGCTTTCAATCCAGAGAAGAGAGACCTTGCTTCTTCATAAGAAATCAAAGCTTGGGAAGAATGTGTGGGATGAAAACTATCACAGTAACCAGTTTGGGGGCTAGAACCACAAGTTCATGTGCTCCATGTCACACAGTCCATCAGTGAAGACTCTCTTCACCCTGTGATGAAACCCATTAATATTTCTGCAACAAAATCCATGAATATTCATAATAATGTAGAATCAACTGAAATTATGTGTATACATATAAACAATTCAATGCAAGTTTTGCCAGCAAATGAGTTAACAAAAACTACCTTAGTTTTCAGAGATTTCATGGATTTTTGGAACTTCAAGTAAGTGAGTTTTGACCTTTTACATAATTTCTGCTCATGGAGGTTTTTTTTTTTTTTTTCTGTATTTTAGGGAAGGGTCTACAGGATGTTCAAGGTCTCACTACTAGATCAGACCTGTAGTGATTCTCCTGTTTACAGTCTCCCAAGTGCTGGTATGATTACAGGTGTGCACAACCACTTCTCAATCAAAGTCTCAGCATACCCCAGGGGTGAGGCTGGCACTGCAGTGTTCATAGAAGTTATAGATTTCCACAACATATTTGGGAGAAGATAAGTTATAGGTCTGGGGAGTAAGAAAGCTTCTTAGAAGTAGTAGCTGAAAAAGATTAACACATTCAAAGGATATTACTATTAAAGGAAGTGTGTACAAAGGATTAGAAATCTGAGAGAGCATGGAATATGTAAAGAAAAAGAAGATTTTTAGAATGGCTGGAATAAACACATGACAGAATGTCAGGGGCCAGATCAGAAGGGGTGTTAGATGTCATAATATGTAATTTGGATGAGTCTGATTAGGGATTTTAAGCAATAGAGGATATGGTCACATTTGCCCTTCAGAATGATTACTTTGGTGGCAGGTAGATGGTAGGTTGAGAAGCATGAAAATGAAATTCACTTTGGAAGCTCTTTAATAGGTAGCTGGAATTGATGATTACAGTAAATCAGAGCGAGGAAGAACTGTCACATTTTGCTATCATTTCCTTTTGCACTATAACTCAGAGTGAATAAAGAAAAACATGAGGTGGGAATAAGTTTTCAGCTTGTCTAATTTGTAATTTAATTCTTTATCCAAGTAGTACATGTATCTTCTTTACAACCTAAAATTGTCCAACGCATGGAATAAAAAGCCAGTGTACCCTTACCATACCTCAAAATCTCCAGTCCTACTCCCTACAGGCTACCACTTTCACCCATTTAAACTATTTCTTCTAGGGTTTACCTCATTGGTCTAAATATTATGCTATAAATGTTATAAATAATAGAACACAAAATTACAGAGGCGCATCTATTCTTACCTCACAAGAAGTCCAGGTTGGGCAAACTTCAGCCACCATGTTTGCTGGCTTCACTTGTGATCACAGTACTAACACTCAGGAGCCAAGAGTCTTAGGTTTCCTTAGCCATCTTCTTGGGACACAATACCTGACCCTACAACTTAAAGAAGGAGAGGCAATTTGGGCTCACGGTGTAAGGGCATCATTGGCAGGCCCTAAGGCAGAGCAGCATGGAGGAAGGGCCTGGGCAGAGGAAAACTGTCCACATCATGGCAGTTAGGAAGCACAGAGCAAAGGGAGGAGCCAGAAACAGGAATACACCCTTCCAGGTCACACCCCTCAGGGACCTGCCCAGCCAGGCCTCAAGTCGCAGCAACATATTTAACTACTGCATTCATCAGTGCATGAGATTTGGGGGACATTTTATATCTAGACCATAACATGTAAACCAACGAACAGTGGAACAGAGGGATATTTTTATTTTTTTATTTTTGTTTAGTGTATGAACATATCTTTTCCAGAAGTTCTCTAGCTCCTTTCCTTCCTGTTCCTTTGGCTAATGAGTGGCACATGCCTTGTGTTGGATCATTTTCTATTTACATAACCAGTACCTTTTCCAATAAAGTCTTATGTTTTAAGGAAGAGAAGTGATAACCTATATTTGCTGGAGACTCCTGTATTTTATGTTTCAGCTAATGTGTGGTTAGGAGTCATCCATCAGCCAGAGTGATTGAGAACTAATAATTTTCCAATCAATTGGAATAAAAATTGAGTGGATGTGATGTTCATAGAAACTTCAGAGTGAGTTTGAGGACCACTTGCTTGAGTATGTGGGTATTTCATGTTGAAATGGTCGGTAGGGGCTTCTTTGATTAATGCTATTTAGGTCTTTTGGAGTAGGGCAAGTCACCAGTTCCCTATATTTAAATCCTTCATATCCAGACTACATAGAGTAGCTTCTGATTTCCTGATGGATAGATGGACCTTCCCTAAACATATCACTGATGCAAGGGTAATGACTTATAACTGGCATAGTATAAGCAGATCATACCTCCAGAGATGTATGGGAGGAGGATGGACACACTGCTGGCCTTATAATAAAAATGGAGCAGTGTAGAGGGTGTAATTCTAGTATAGAGCAAAATGGTAATTCCAGGACATGTAGCTTCTGGTAAAAGCAGTATAACTTTTGATTGAACTAGCTATCCCACAGATAACAATGATAGCACATAGGTCAAAATATTAAAAATAAAATATTTGGAGCTGGGAGTGGTGGAACATGAAAATAATCCCAGTACTTAGAAGGATGAAAAAAAAAAAAAAGAAGAAGAAGAAGAAAAAGGATGAACCAGGAAAATTAATGGTTGCAGGGCAGCCTGAGATGCATAACAAGGTTGAGGCCAGCTGGGCTACATAAGTGAGACCCTCTCTGAAAAATAAAATAAATATGATTTAAAAAATCAACTAGTTAAAGCTGTTAGACAAATTAAAAGCAGACAAAACCTTAACAGGAGTATATTCTTGACTAGAACTATACCAATATGACTTCAAATGCAGATCTTGCCAAAGATGTTCACTAATCTGCTAGGCTTCAGCCTATGGACTTAAGTGTTACAATCCAGGGTAGTGGTGTCAAGAATACAGAGTTGAGGACAGGAAATCTAGGGAGAAATCCTAAAAGGTAAGGCATAATAGAGACAGTGAGCCTTTTATGAAATGTGCATGGAAGTGACTCAAAATTCCTGTCAAACCTCTGAAATATGTGTCAATAGAGGAGACCACAAACAGCTCAATGAAAAAGTGGCAGCTAGAAACTGAAAAAATTAAGCAAAGAGTTCAGCTCTATCTCAAAACATAAGAGAAAGGCTTTGAAGTTTGAGTACAATCAAATGAATTCCCTGAAAGAACAGAAAACAACACTCTTTTGGACAACATAACAGATTCCAGAATCTCTGTAATGTGCAATTCATAATGTGTAGTATACAATAAAAATGTCTATATACAGAAACGTAAAATGGGGCCCATATGTGTGTGTGAGAGAGAAAAAAACCAATCAATGGTAAACCTTAAATGAAGATTTAGTTGAAAACCATACAACTAAACTTTAGATGGTACTTGGCAGATCAGGACTTTAGGCCTTCTAAGTACGTTCAGTGGCTTGCAGGAAAGTCCACCCATAATGAGTGAACAGATGGAAATTCTTCCCAGTAAAACAGAAACAATGGAAAGATCCCAATAAAAATTTTAAATGAAAAATGTTAGGAGGGCTGGCCAAACAGCTCAGTGGATTAAAGTGCCTGCAAGCAGGCGCAGGGACCGGGGGTTTGATCCCCAGGCCTGTCATGTCAGCCCCTCCCTTGGGGCGCACTGAGATGGCAATTGAGAATGGGCGTGGTGGTGCACGCCTGTAGTCCCATCTCTTGGGAAGCTGTAAACAGGTGAATCACTATGAGTCTAATCTAGCAGTGAGACCCTGAACACCCTGTAGACCCTTCCCTAAAATACAAAAAAAAAGAAAGAAAAGAAAAATGTTTAGATATCCTTAATGGCAGGTTGGTGAGCACAAGGGCCAGAGAATCTGAAAATAGATGAATGGAAAGTATATCAATTCAAACAAAGAGAAAAATAGAAGAAACATTAATGGACTGTCAACTGCTGAATAATACCAAGCAATCTAACACATGAGAAGAAAGAAGAATAAGGATGAAGCCTATTTGAATTAATGGCCTCAAACCCCCAAATTGAATAAAACATAAACTTATGAGTCCAAAAATGTTAATGCACCACAGCAGAATAAGTGGAAAGTGAACAATGCTAAACATATGATAAACTAAAGATCCAAAGATAAAAGATGAAGATGATTTTAAAAAGACAATCAATATACTATACAAAGAAACAATAATATAAATTATAGCAAGCTTCTCTTCAGAATTGAAACCAGAATACTATAATGCATACCCAAATACTCTTCAGTAAAGAAACCTGACATACTTGTGAGAAGTGCAGTGAGCAGCCTTTCCATTGTCAGCTTTTTAGGGATTGCCTCAGGTGTAGAGAGCCACTTCATCCAAGGTCATGACCTTCCTGTGTGCCTTGGTTAATTTTCTCATTGCTGAGAGAGAATGCCCAACACCCAAATTTATTTATTTTTTAATCTTCTATTTATTTGGTACAGGGTCTCACTAAGTAGCTCAGACTCATAGTAATCTTCATGTCTCAGCTTCCCCAAGCACTGGGATAACAGTGTGCACCACTATTCCTGGTTCCGGGACTAGCACAGTATGTGGTACCAGGAAATGAACCTAGGTCCTTGCACTTTCCAAGCAGGTGCTTATACTGCTCAGCTATCTCCCTAGCCCCAACACCCAAAGTGAAAGGTTAATTGTAGCTCACAGTTCGTAGAGGTTTCAGTCCATAGTTGGCTGGCTCCAAGGTAGGGTGGCATGGCTGAGTGGTATCAGTTTGTAGAGGTTTTCAGTCCATAGTTGGCTGGCTCCAAGGTAGGGTGGCATGCTGAGTGGTATCACAGAAAAAAAAAAAAAAACAATTCCTGCCAGAGAGAAGGCAGCAAGGCCATAAGCAGTGGCAGAAGCTGCAGTGACAAACAAATTTCTTTCTGCCTCTTACAGTCTTTCTGGAGTATACACCCTTGATGCAGGTAGTACTCATACCCAGGATGGGGTACCCTTAATCCTAGCATCACACCATGAATGAATCCCAGTGCCACATCCTTGATCCTACTATCACATACCCTAGATACAACCACCTCTGAAAATCCCTACCTATGACTGCTTGAGGCTTTGCAGCAACATCTAGTTACAAGCCACAACACTGAGGTACCAACAGTCAGTGATTGCCAGTTCAAGAAAGTTCTAATCATGTTAGTCCACTGCATGACAAAGCCTAAGGACTATTCTTGCTCCATATCTCCTAAAGGAATCAGTTGAAGCTGTAGAAAGCATGAGTTAAAGAGTTGAGCTCTTCCTTCAAGGTAGTTTTGATTATTTCTTCTTTCCATAAATGTTGATGTCAAGGGAACTCTTAGTAAAACACCCTACTCAACAAACTGCATCTCACGGGCCAGGGAGATGGCTCAATAGAATAAGCACTTCCCTGGCAAGTGCAAGGGCCTGAGTTCAATCCCCGGTTCCACCAAACAAACAAGCAGACAAACTCCATCTCAGAATCTGTCTTTCAGAGAACCAAAACTGTAACAACAAATATATAACACTTTGCATGCTAAAACAAAACTGTCAACCAGAATTTTATATGAAGCAAATTTCTCTTTAAGAAAAGAAAGTAAAATACTTTCAGATGAACAAAAGCTGAGAACATGAGTCATTAGCAGACATACATAGAGAATTCTTCAAGTTGGAGGAGAATTATACCAGATGGTAAGTGGATCCAATGGAAAGAATATAGGAATACCATGGGAAGTGGTAAATATTTGGACAATTGTAAAGTCTAAGTGAATATGTTTTTCCTTTTGTTTTCTCAGTTTTCTGAAAAATCATAGAGTTGTATAATAGAAATTATAATACTATCTTGTGGGAGTGATAAGAATGTTACTGCAGTAAGCATGACAAATCTCACAGTGCTTGTGGGTTTATAAATAAAAATAATATAAATTCTTGTTTTAGGTGAAGTAGTACAGAGTGAACTCTGAGTAGATGGTTATAGGAGCCCCTGGACCTTGGCACAGTTTGAAGGGGCTTATAAATCGTAATCCCAGGGAAAAGTTAATGGAATACTTGCAAGAAATTCTAATCTATCACTTTCAATGCAACCCACAGTGAGAATAGAGACAAAGACACATCTGCAGCTGTGGGACGCTAAGGGAGTCCTAAGTCTAGTCAGAACAAATGCTAAATGGAACAAAAGCCAGGGTCCTGGGAAGAACCTGGATTTTATTTTATTTTATTTGTGAAGAGCAGAAGGGGTCGGGATTGAGTACTGTGAGAACGGTGGAAAGTATGTGAGTGCTGTGATTTGGGCTAGGGAGGAAGCACAAGGGCACTCTGCAATATGCAGAAAGAGCGGTGCAGAAAGAACATCAGCAGGCACTCTCTGGAAGTATCTTGAGTTTTGGGTCAGCTGCTTCAGGCCTGTTGACCCAGGGAAATTTCATTGAGATGAAGTTGGTTGAGTAGGGTGTTTTACTAAGAGTTCCCTTGACCTCAAAATTCATTGCCCTGGGCCCTCACTGCCTCTTTCTGGCAGCCCAGTGCCGGCCAACAGCATGATGTTTTTGGCCTAGCTCACACTGAATAGGGAGCTACAGGTAGGGCATCACAGGCTTTCGCTTTGCTTTAAGGACTACACATCAGTGCCTCAGCTAGACCCAGTTGCGTTGCTTAAAGCCAGCTGAGGGAGCAGAGAATTTTCCTAGCGAGCCCTGTATGTCTCAGTATATGGAACAGGGCAAAAGGTAAGCCAAAATGTAGGCAAGTCATCGTCTGTCAGGGGAGCCATCCCAGTGATCCTCCATAGGTCGTGATGAGGATGCATACCGACATCCTCAAAGAAGATACTAAAAATGCAAAGGTAAATAGCTAAAAGTTACCAGAGAAATAAAAATGAGAGACTATCAAATATTCACATGACCCAAAAGAAGGCATAAAAGGAGAAACAAAGAATGAATAAGACAAATTAAAAACAAATGCAATAGCAAAATGTAGACAAATCCAACACAAAAATATTTATAAATTGTTTTAAATGTAAATAGACAAAAACTACCAAAAACTCTAACTAAAATATAAAAATGATCAGATTAGAGAAAAAAAAACATGATTTTAACTATATGCCAAATATAATAGTCACACTTTCACTGTTATAATACAAATGTGCCAATAAATTGATGGTTTTAAAAAAATGGAAAAAGATATACATAAACACTGTAAGTATGAAATATCCAGAGTGAAGCTTGATGTAGTGATACACACCTGTAATTTCAGCACTCTGGGAGGCTGAGGCTGGAGGATTAAAAGTCTGAGCCCAGTCTGGGCAACTTAGTGATTTAGGAAGATTGTAAATCAGAAGTGGGATAAGGCTGGAGGGTGGGGTGCTGGAATGTAGCTCAGTGTGAAGGCCCTGGGTTTAATCCTCAGTACTAGAAAAAAATCCAGCGGAAAAATAAAGACAAGGAGTACTGGAAGACGTAAAGAGAGACATTTCATAGTAATAAGAATATAAATGGCTCTTCCGCCGTCCTCGCCGCCATCCCCGGTGCGG
>NW_004524717.1:1802611-1810974 GCF_000260255.1 Octodon degus | reverse complement strand
CCTTGCAGACAACTTCTTAATAAAATGACAAAAGATACCACCAGATATAGGACCAATCAAAATTGGAACCACCTAACAATCAACACCTGCCATGAGGAGGACACAGCATCACCTCTGTGACCTTCCTCTTAGAGGTTCATAATCTGAATCTAATCATGAGGAAACAGTTTTTAAAATCCAAATTGAGGGACAGTCTACAAAAATAACTTCTATAATTGTCAGAAGTTACAAAAATCAAGGACTAGCCAGCACATATTACAGAACTGAAGACCTTTCCAGACTGAAGGGGATATGACAAATAGATGCAGTGTATTTTTTTTTTGTACTGGAAATCTAACTCAGGACCTTGCACTTGCCAGTCAAGTGCTTGTAATATGGAGCTATATCCCCAGCCTGGACTGACTCCTTTATTATGAAAGACATTTCAGGGATAACTGGTGAAATTTTAAAATGGATTAATATGATACTTTATTACTGCTTAAAGCTCAGTTCCCAACAAAATACTACCAAATCAAATCAAGTAGTATGTTTTTTAAAGTGCATTATGACAAAGATACATAAAGTACACTGTGACAAAGAGGGATTTATTCCAGATATACAAGGCTGGTTCAACATTTGGAAATCAATGCTATCCATCCTATCACCAGACTAAAGATGAAAAATCATATGACCAAATTAATAAAGAAAAACAATTTAACAGTATCCAATATTCATCAATGATAAAAGCTCTCAAGAAACTATAAATGGAGGGGAACTCCATCAACTTGATAAAGAATATCTACAAAAAGCCTAGCTAGCCAGGTGTGAAGGCACATGCCTGTAATCCCAGCGTTTTGGAGGCTAAGGCAGGAGGATCTCTGTGAGCTCGAGGCCAATGTGAGATACACATTGCATCTGAGGCCAGCCTAAACTACATAGTGAGACCTTGTCTAAAAAATGAAATGAAAAATAAAAGAAAAATATATAGCCGAGATCATACTTACTGGTGAGAAACTAGATGTTTTCCCCTAAGGTCAGGGACAAGGCAAAGATGGTTGCTCTTGCCAATCCTTCTAACATTATCTTGGAAGTCTTAGCTATCACCAAAACAAGAAAATGAATAATAGGTATATAGGTTGGGAAGTAAGACATAAAACTATCTTACTGGCATCTGACATGGTTGTCCATGCAGCCATTTCAAAAGATCAATAGAATGAGTACTTGATCATGCTAAGGACACAGTATATGAGGTTAATATAAGAAAAGTCAATTGTGATTTCTATACCAACAGTGAACAAGTAGAGTTTGGAATACACAAAAACATTTACATTATACTTCAAAGTGAAACCCTTAGGTATAAATCTAACAACATGTGAATAAGTTCTATAATGGGAAAACTAAAACTCTAATGAAAGAAGACAAAAGTGAAGAGGTGTGCCAGGCATAAAACTAGGAAGACAATGCTGTCAACTCATTGCTATCAACTCATTCTTTCTGATTCCATCTGTAGACTCAGCATCTTCCCAAAGAACAGCACAAAAATAGGTTCACAAATAGATCACCAAGCTGATCTTAAGCAAAGGAGTAATGGCAGTGAAGTAGAGAAGGGACAGCATTTTCAACAGGTGATGCCAAAGCAATTAGAAATGCATACATAAAAAGTCTCTACAGACACATTTCACACGTTTCACAAAAGTTAATGAAGATGAATCAGATGCAAATGTACAACAAAACTCGAAAAACTTCCAAAAAATAAGAGCGGCGATCTTGGGTTGCAAGCAGATGCAGGAGGGGCCAGGGGTTCAATCCCTGGGCCTGCAGTGCGGGCCCCACCGCCGGGGTGCACTGAGATGGCAATTGAGACTGAGCATGGTGGCGCATGCCTATAATCCCAGCTCTTGGGAGGCTGTAAACAAGTAGATCATTATGAGTCCAATCTAGTAGTGAGACCCTGAACACCCTGTAGACTCTTCCCTAAAGTACAAAAAGAAAGAAAAGAAAAAGAAAAATTCATGAAAGAAAAATATTCATAACTGAATTTTGTAAAAATAAAAATTGTTCTGGGAAAGATACAGAGATACTTAAATGACAAAATATATACTGGGAAAAAAATCTTTGCAAAACATATCTGATGAAAAACCTGGTATCCAAAATATACATAGAACTCTTCAAACTCAGTAGCCTGAAATTTTTAAAAGGTGGAGAGGAGAACTGAACAGACTTCTAACACACACACACACACACACACACACACACACACAAAACCCAAGAAATATGTGAATAGATATTAATGGTGTCTTACTGACACCATATGTCATTCAAGAATTACAAATTAAGACAAAAATGAGATACACATTTATACTATGCAGCTAAAATCCAAAACAATTGTAATACCAAATGCTAGTGAAGATGTGGAAATGGGAGAAACTTTAAGGCAGTTTGGCAGTTTATTACAAAACTACCCAAACTATTGTGTGATCTAACATAAGTTCAAACTTGATGTCCAAACAAAAAACCACATACAAATGTTTATAACAGCTTGATTAATAATTATCAACACCTGAAAGCAACAAAAGGATTCTTTAGTGGCTGAATGAATAAACTGTGTTGTAGCCATACAATGTAATATTATTAACTGATGAAATGAGACCACAAAAAAAAGACTTAGTAAAATTATGTCTTTTGTCTTTTTGAGACAGGGTCTCACTATGCCATTCAGTCTGGCCTTGAACTCATTGTGCAGCTCAGGCTGGCCTCAAGCTTGGAGTGATCCTCCTGCCTCAATCTCCCAAATGCTGGGATTACAGGCATATGCCACCCACACCCACCTGACACAGTAGAACTTTAACTGCGTATTTGTAAGAGAAAGAAGCCAATCCTCAAAGGCCATATGCATTATATTTCCATCTATCTGACATATTAGGAAAGGCAAAACTATGAGGCAGTAAAAAAAAAAATCAGTGATTCCTGAGTGTCACAGGGAGAGAAGGAAAGATAGATGAGTAGGGGGAGCATAGGATTTTTACACCAATGAAACTGCTCAATATACTCACATAATGAGTGCACAGCACTACACAATTGTGAAACCCATAAAATGTACAACACCATAATGGAAACTATAGATTAATTAATATGTCTACATTGGCTCATGCATTACAACAAATGCACTATACAAATTCAAGGTATTAGCAATGGGAAGTATAGTGATAGGGGTCTGTGTGAACTCTATATATTTTGCTTATTTTTTAAAACCTAAATCTGTTCTAAAGTGGTAATCTATTAAACACAATTTTTAAGAAATTTGAAATCAATTCTAGGAGGAATTTTTTTGCAGTAAGAGAATTATCTGTATCTGGACTAGATTAGTGGTTATACATGTATAAGCATTCATCAAAACGCATTTGTGCACTTAGATATTTCACTGTGTGTAAGTTTAGGTTTCCTATGTAAATTTTACTTCATAATAAAAACCAATGCTTCATTGTCATTTGTTGTTTAATTTGGCAACAGTCAACTACATACATCATCCAACACTGAAAATCTGCAGAATGGAGAGTCCAGCTATAAATAAGTGTTCTTAACCTTGAGAAGAAGTGAGGAGGCCCTGCTATTTTTTGAGGTGTCATGAGTGGTGAAGAATAGCTCTCTCAAATGTCTTCTCTAGTGCAGCCAGTCTTCCTTCAGGTTAGTTAATATGCAGAGGGCAAATTCTAGTCCTGGGTTTTATTTCTCTAACTATAGCTTTTGTTGACATCTCATTAAAGCTTTTCTTTCAGATTTGATCATAAGTGAAATGCCACTTTGGATTTGGGCCCACACATGAAGAAACCTTGGTCGAGAAGTACTGTTAGGAGCTTGTTCTTGAATGATATGGGAGGTGTGGAGAAATGGAAAGGAAGGGGACCCATGAGAGCAGAAGCAGTCATGGTGAGGACAAGAACTGGCGAACAGGTGAAACAAGGGGCTGGCCTTGACTTTCTCAGGAAGGTTTATGTTCAGGACCCATGAGAAACCAAGTCTTAAGTATAAGAATGTGAAACTTGGGTCTAGGAGCAGAGTACCTGTAAAAAACCTGGGAAAAGTTCATGTGTCTTTGTTTCTCTCCAGTGTTCAGAGGTTCAGGGACTTTGACATACTTCAGAACAGTGATGGTTAATTTTGTATGTCAGTTTTAGGCCATAATGCCCAGTTTGGCCAAACTCCAGTTTAATTTACTGTGAAGGTATGTTTTAGATATAACTAACATTTCAATCGGAAGACTGTGTAAAGCCAATTACCTTCCTTTCCTACCTTACGTGGATAGACCTCATTCAATTAGATGAGGAACTTAACAGACCTCATTCAATTACATGAAGAACTCAGGAGAAAAACAGCCCCTAAAGAGGAGAAAACTCCAGGTATTTTCAAACTTTATTGCAGTATCAACTCTTCCTTGGGCCTCCAGCCTGTCCTGTATATTTCACACTTGCCAGCCCTCACAATTCAGTCACTCCCTTCATTTCCTCCCTCTCCTCCTCCTTCTTCTCCTCCTTCTTCTACACTTTTCCTCTGTCTCTTTCCTATTCTGTTTCTCTGAAGAAGTCTAATAATTAACTAAACACTACCAGCTCTAAAGCCCTTTTATCTCCTCCTTTCCTTCAACCCCAATCAGCTTTCAGCCAATTCTAACTTCATGAAGAAGTAGATAATTTACATGAAGGTGTTGTTTATGTAAAGTTGATAGACTTTATATTTTTTGAAAATGATAATGCCTTCAAACCAAAAGTAAAGCATGTTAAAAATTGACCTTTACTCCACCAGGTTGGTGAAGTGTACCATGTATATACATTTGTTTCTATGTACTTAAATGTGTGTTTTACTTATTTTGCTTTTGGTTGGAGGGTCATTTTGGAAATCAGTTTTGGCCAGCTACATGTAGTGGGCACCTCTACCAGTTGGATATTTTTCTCAATCCATGGTAGTAGATTAAGAACCAAGGCCTACTAGTTCAGATCTAGCCTACTTTCTAAACCACATATGTAATGTGGGATTCCCTCAAAATCTGGCTTCTCATAATCTTGCCTGCTATTTGCAGACTGAAGCCTTTGCCACTACTACCCACAACCTTACATAGCTGGGATTCTGCTTGGGTCCCTTGTCCCAGAACCATGCCATTCTCCCAGTCCTGGGCCCTAAGTGTTGGACACTGCTCACTGTCTTTTAGTCTCATTCAGCCATATAACCTTCTTTTTGACTCTGGTCTTGCTTGACCATATGTGTTACCACTGCTTGGTGAATACAGGTGCTGTGTCATCAGTCACTTACACAATGAGACCCCCCTGACTGGATCAAACTTGAAATGGACCTAAATTTTTTCTGGTTCCAACAGATACTGTGACATATATCTTAGACCCAAATTGGCCTCTGGGTTGGTGCCATGTCCAGTGCCAATTCTCATCTAATGGGAGGAATGTAGACTGGAGGATGGATACTCATGGGAGCATCTTCTCAGAGAGCAGCCCAATTTTCATCAAAGAAAGGTATACAGGAAAGTGGAACTATCCTGCCTGATAGAAGGGACCCAGTGAAGATCACCTGATCCTGAGTCTTTAAACTGACCATGGGTCCTGGCACATGAGTCCTAGACTCAGGGTAAATCAATTCCTTTTCCAATGTTTTGTGCGTAGCTTGGAACACCAAATGTTCACCTCACAATGTTGCTCTGCTTCATAAAATCTTTCTGGTCTCATTGGCTTTAATCCCTTGTCTTTCTCTCCTGTTTATATTGTGACTCATCCTGATAACCTCATGCCTGATGCTGTCCTTTGGGCACAGACTTCTGATTTCTCATTAGAACAACTTGCACTTGTCCCTTGGGTTACGTCTCATTCTACATCTGAGTCAATGCTACTGTCTACTCCAGCACAGCCTCTGCAATTTCTGCATTATATCCTAATGGCTAGAATTTTCACCCTGGTATGTCAACAGAAAGCACATACATGAAACTAATGTTGTGGTCTTACATCTATTGTAAGGACTATAAAATCACAGCAATTCTCATCTCAGTTCCTGCATGAAGTCCCAGTATATGACATTCAGGAGAAATGTCTATGTAGAGCAGAGTCAGAAAGCACTTAAGAATGAATACTTTAAGACAGCAAAGGTCATGGCAAGAAAGGCGTGGAATGTTGCTAAAAGTAGGAAACAGTAAATAATACATTCACTTGTGTTGTTTATGAACTTTGGTGTCTATGCCTTGTTATCCATATTTTTCCTCTACCTGTCTATGAGTGCTTCCTCTTTGCTGAATCCATCGACCTTCTGGCTATTGTTAGCTTATCTCACCCACTCGGTATTTTGACTGTGCCCCTTCATCTCGCTCCAACCCATCCCCCACCTTGTTCATCCCTTATGGGACAATTAAGTCTTCCCTCCCTCAGCTGGTCCAGTTCATACTTGAGCATTTTGCCAACATTTATAATGTGACCCACTAAAGCAATTAGCAAATGACTGACATTAAATAATGCTGAAATATTTCATACATACAAGAAAGATATATTCTAAAAGATAGCTTACATAAGTATAAAATAACTATAAAAGAAGGCATATTACTAACCACAGCAAGAAAAGCACAAATGAAGGCTGTGGGGATGCACAGAAGGCACGTCATGTCACCCAACACCAGTGCTGTGCCTTAGATGGAGTAGGCACTGCACATTTCAGGAGATAAGCTGACATGTGGTATACTGTAGTGCCCGGGAGATTTTCATCAACCCTAGCCTTTACTTCTTTACTAATGATTCTCAACACTGAATGCACACTACAATCTCTTGGAATGCTTTACTACTAATGTCTGGTCTCCTCATTCAGAGAATGCTTGTAATTGCTTTGGCTGAGGTGTAAGCATTAGTACTTTACAAACATCCTCAGTAATGCTGGTGAACAGCCAGGGATGAGAACCTGTGGCCCTTCTGTGTGTTTCCTCCTTCAGAAGATGTAGAGGTGTAAAAATCAGGAAGAACAATATAAATCTTGGAACTGGAACTACAAATTCTAGATCTAACACTGGTGCCCACGAATAACTGGGTAATTCCTCCCATCATTGCACATTTAAAATAGTATTTAAACTCGGACTAATACATTATTTCTCTTCCTTATCTAGTTCAAGCATTCTAAGACTAAAATTCAAGAATTTTTTATTAGGACATAACTACATAAATATACTTAATTACTACAAATCATCAAAAGAAAATGTGATTTTTGATAATATACCATGATTTAGTCTCTTTGATAATAAATGTAAGCATTTTGACACACTTTATGCCATTTATTTCTTTGAAAATCTTTGCCAGTTAAATATTATGTTGATGCTGCAAATGACTAGCTTATATCATATCTCCACTGTCTACTTACCCCTTTTCAGCCTTATATATGTCAAGACGAATGTTAGCACACTGATGCTTATTGAGTCAACATTGTGATGAGTTCATTGGTCTAATGTAAAGAGGAGAATCTCCAGCACCACTTTTAGCCCATTGTTGAACTGGCATGGAGATGAAACAGAAATAAAATATACGGAAGAGGATAAATAAGAGTTCTGAATAATTGGCCATTTCTGGGTACTGGCCATTTCTAAGCAGATTAAAAAGACATAAAAGAACAATAATAAAAGGCAATAAACTGCAGCTCTTAGAATCATAACTGCTAAATAAATGTTAAAACAATGGACAGATGAATTGTAAAGCAGTTAAGGAAATGACTAATATGTAAAATTATTGAGTACTTGCCATATGCCAGGCACTGCTGTGGCCCTTGGTATCTGTTATCTCTTTGTAATCAATGCACTAATTCTATTGTGTATTGTTGTTCTTCCTCATTTTACAGTTGAAGAAACCGAAATATACACAGATTAAGTAAATATAGTATTAAGGCCCTGCCCCAGTTGGAGTCCTGCAGCAAGTTCCTAATTCCATAATGACACTGTGGCAAGTTACCTAATTTCATACCAGAATTAGCCAGCCACACAATTCCTGAGTTGGCCAAGACCATCTGTCATCCCTGTTTTTGGTGCCACCTGCTGGCAAAGGGACCTACTTTTACCCTTCCACCACCTCCTCCAGATCTTTCTACTGGGACTTCTTACTGCAAAGACTACTTACTGGCAGAACTTGTTAGTGCTCCTTCTCAGCCTTAGCCAGGGATTAAAACAGAAGGGAACAGAGTTCAGACCTAATGTCAGAGCTGGTCCAGTGCTCGAGTTCCAGGCCTCTAGATTCTGCCTGGACTCTTGTCTGTTATCCTTGTAAGCCAAAGAAAAATTCTATGTTTCCTCTCTCTAGCCATTCTGTTTTTTGGGTTTTTTTTTCCAGTACTGGGGATTCAACTCAGGACTTTGTGCTTGCAAG
>NW_004524717.1:1796356-1802497 GCF_000260255.1 Octodon degus | reverse complement strand
ATATGTTACCATTAAGAAAAATGAGTATACCCAATTATAACTGCATGTCATCAATTGAAATATGGATTCCTATTTCCAAGAACTTATAATGTACAAACACACAAAAACCCCAAACCCCAAAACCACCTTTGAATGAATGAGTATGGCATAAAAATGTCTTGATACGTATTTCTAACACCTAGGGCCTGCGTTTGGCTAGCTTTTCCCATGCCCATTACAACTGCATTGCTCTGCCCCTCCTTTTGGAGGTTGCAGTCACATACAGTACTCTATTGGTTAGTACAGGGAGACAGGATGGTAGAGGAGGCAAAGTAGGTACAAAAGGAGAAATATAGAATAAATCAGAAGAGCTGAAGACCAGGATGTCTTGTCTGAAAGTGTCTTTTTTGACCATGTCATGATATAGTAATATTTTCATCTTTCTAGATTCCTCCAAAAAACTATCTCCTGCGTCTTTGTAGTCAAACCCCAGCACAAGCCTCAGATTTCTACCTTTTTTATGGGCTGGGAGTATCAGGAATCAAACTCAGCATCTTGCACTCACTGGGCAGGCAACTGAACTTCATTCCCAGCCCTCTAACCCACTTCCTAGAACTAGTTTTAAAGTTCTAGAGCAGTGATGGGGAACGTGTGGCTCACAGAGCCCTCTGTGTCAGCCCATGAGCCACGTAACCCCTGCAGCCAAGAATTGGATACTCAGGTTTAACTCCAGTGTGGACACTTCTCAATACACAAGTGAGTTTTGGATTGCAATTTGGGCACTTGATCTCTGAAAGATTCGCCATCACTGCTCTAGAATTTTATACAAACAGAGTCACAAAGTATGTACTGTTTTGTGCCTGCAGTATTTCACTTAGCCTAGTGTTTCAAGATGTCCATGTTGCAGGTCTCATGTATTCATTCTTTTTTAATCATGGTATTCCTTTGGGTGAAGGATACCATGATTTCTGTTTGTCTGTTCATTAGTTGATAACATATTTGGTTTATTTCCCCAATCCATGGAGGGCCTAGTCATTTACAGTAATGCTAACTGTAAGTGTTCTTTTCTAGTTTTCTGTACATAAATGGGTGCTAGATTTTTATCAAATTCTTTTTTTTTGCACCAATTAATATAGTTTCATGGCTTTTCTTCTTTCACCTGCTGATAAGCTGGATTACATGGAATGATTTTCAAATGCTGAGTGACCTTTATATACCTGGAATAAATCCCATATTTTTATAATGAGTAATCTATAATTCACTTTACATAATTTAGTTCACTGATATCTTGTTATGGAATTTTGTGTCTAAGTTCAT
The DNA here is from genome assembly GCF_000260255.1 of Octodon degus. Lineage (NCBI taxonomy): Eukaryota > Metazoa > Chordata > Mammalia > Rodentia > Octodontidae > Octodon > Octodon degus. Next base: position 1,801,201 of record NW_004524717.1, on the reverse strand, counting down.
GAGAAATGGTTTTATAATTTTCTTTTTTTTTTTTCATTATCTTTGGTTTTGAGGTCAGAAAATACACATCTCATAAAATGGGAAGTGTATTTTCTTAAAAAGGCTAAAATTGATGTTAATACTTCTGCAAATATTTCTTCAGTTCTCCAGTGAAACTATTAGGGCCTGGAGATTTCTGTTTCCATGTCATAGATTTTTAATATGTTGTGTTTTTCAGTTTCATTCGGTTCAAAATATTTTCTAATATCCCTTGTGATTTTCTCTGTTGCTTAATTTCCAAATATATGGGGGATTTCCTAGATTTTTTGAGTATTAATTTCAATTTAATTCCACTGTTGTCAGAGAACACCCATTGCATGATTCTAATTCCTTTAAATTAAATAAGACTTGTTTACTGTTCTAGAACATGATCTTAATATATGTTCCAGGTGGGCTTTAAAACATATGTTCTGTTATTTGGGGTGATCTATAAGCTTTAGTTACAGTCCTGTTAGTTCAGTGTTGAAGCGTCTGTTCAACTTGCTCTATCAGCCACTAATACTAATGAGTAGAACTTTCCATCAATAGTTATAGATTTGTTTACTTCTATTTTCAATCTTAACAGGATTCTCTGTAGACATTTTGATGCTGTGTTATTGGGCACATACACCTTTAGGTTGTCCTGTCCTTTTGATACACTGATATCTTTATTTTTGTGAAATATTGCTCTTACTCTCTAGTAATCTACCTCATTTAGATATTTGTTGTCTGATATTCATACAGGCATATTTATTTTCTGTTACTAGCTACATGAATGTATTCTTTCCTCATTCTTTGGTCATTGACTTGTTTCTTCAAATTTTAAGTGAGATTCTTGTAGACAGTGTACAGTTGGCTTCCCTTTTGTGAATGCAGTCTAATAAACTCTGTCTTTCATTTGGACTAGCTAGGAAATTTCTGTTTAATGCAGTTATTTATTTTAATACTCAATTATCTTACTTTTAAAGTCAGAAAAATGTCTTTAAGTTCATCTTTCCTTTGACAAGTATTTTTCAACGAATACAATTCTAGGTTCACAGATTTTTTTCCCTGCTTCTTTGGTACTTGTAGAGAATGTACCCTCTATATTCTCAAGCATCTAGGACATTTTCTATAATAACTGTTTTAGGGGCTTTCCTATTTCATCATCATCATCTATGACGTCTGTAAGTGTAGGTCTATTGACTGATTTTCTTCTCATTATGTATTCTATCTTCCTACATACCTGCTGGTTTTGTTTGGACCTCAGGACATGGTGGATTTCTATACTCTTGAGTTGATTAAAATCCTTTAAAAATATTTGCCTTTGTTCTTTGATTCCATGTAAATCATTTGGAATTAGTTTTACTTTTTAAAGCTTGCTTTTAGGACTTACTTGGATGAATAAGTGTAGCATGTATGCTGCGGCTAATTTAGCACCACTACTTGGTAATTTCCTTCTGAAACTGTTCTATGCCTGGTCTTTGCTCCAGATGTTTGGCTTACTGCTCTTCAGAGATTCTGTACCTAATCTTGGGAATGTTATGGCTTGTGTTTAGACATCCCTTGAAAGCCCCATACAGTCATTGGCTTTTTCAGAGATGGCTGAATCAAGGGTGTGTGATTGATTTATGGTGAAATGTTGGGATCAGTGTGCTAGAATTAAGGTTATGAGTACTATCCACCCTGAGAGAGGGTATCCTGGATACAGGATAAAGTACAGAAAGGGGCTTGCTATACTTACTTACAGTTTGGTTTTTTATTTTGCTGTCTTCCGTCTGCCATAAACTGTTTCTCTTCTGCAATGCCCCTCTGCCATGCCACTCCACCTTGGAGCCAGCCAGCTCTGAACTGAAACATCTACAGCTGAGCATTTGCCTCAGCAACAAGAAAAGTAGCTAAGATAGAATTTGGGACCAGAGAAGTGGTGTCATTGCTGTCATTGTATCTGACTCTGGTTCAGGAGCCTTTGGAAATGGCTTATGGGAAGAGTTTGGAAAATTTGGGGGATGTTGGTTCAAAAATCATACCTAGAATAACTTGGGCTGTATTTGATGTGAGATTTTGGTCAGATCTCAGAAGACCAGAGTGCTGTTAGAAATGCTGCCAGTAAGGGCCAGGGAGATGGCTCAGTAGAATAAGCGCTTCCCTGGCAAGCACAAGGGCCTGAGTTCAATCCCCAGTTCTGAAAAAAAAGAAAAAGAAAAAGAAAAGAAAAGAAAAAGAAAAAGAAAAAAAAAGAAATGCTGTCAGTAACGGCCAGGCTTGGGAGGTTTCAGATGGGCAGAAGGACTACATCAGTCATCAGACTTCAAAACGTGTGTTATGTGACTTGGAGAAAGTTTGTCTGCATTTTACTTATGTACAGAGACTGCCTGAGACTGAGATTAAGAGCAGCTGACTAACCTTTCAAATAAAGTTTCAAGGCAATCTAATGTTGACACCGTGGATTGGCTGCTGATGGTGGGCTTTTAGCCAGATTTATGTTGAAAATAAAAAACAAAAAGGGCCCAGTAGAATGGTTTAAAACATCTTGAGGTCAGTCAGAAAGGAAGCTCCACTCTAGCTGCCATCTTGGGTCCCTGCGTGTATGCGCCTAATTTCAGCTGGTCTACCCGAGACCCCCTAAGCGCCAGCCCTAGTCCCCCTTGCTGCCTCATATCCACTCCAACAAGATGAAAGAAACTATCAGGAACCAGGAAAAACTCACCAAACTGCAAGCACAAGTGCACATTGTGGGAAAGGAACTACTTGCAGAAAGAAGGAGGTGGTTCATAGAACAGCTGCAGCAGATGATAAAGAACTTCAGTTCTCATTAAAGAAGTTAGGGGTAAAGAGTATCTCTCGTATTGAAGAGGTGAATATGTTTACAAACCAGGGAACAGTTATCCGCTTCAACAACCCAAAAGTTCATGCATCTCTGGAAGCAAATTCTTCACCATTACAGACCATGCTGAGACGAAACAACTGACAGAAATGCTACCCAGTGTCTTGAACCAGCTTGGTGCAGACAGTCTGGCTAGCCTGAGGAGACCGGCTGAAGCTCTGCCCACACAATCTGTGGATGGAAGAGCACTGCTTGCTACTGCAGAAGAGGATGATGATGAGGTTCCAGATCTTGTGGAAAATTTTGATGAGGCTTCTAAGAATGAGGCAAACTGAACTAAGTCAGCTTCTGAAAAAGATCAAACTTGGAAGAAATTACTGGGAGCTGCTATTTGATATTATGACTGCTTTTTAAATTTGTTTTTGTTTATGGATCTGATAAAATCCAGATCTCTAGTATTTTTTAAGCCCAATCCCCTTGGATACTGCAGATCTTTTCAGTTTTTGCTTACATACAATTCATTCTTTGCAGCCAATTAAGCCAGAGAAACCTGGGAATAAAGTGTGAAACAGATTAATAAAAAAAAAAGAAAGAAAGAAAGAAAAAGAAAGGAAGCTCCAGTTAAGTTGTAGCATGCAGTGAAAAAACAGAGAAGAAATTGGTTGCTGAAAATATTAGCAAGCAAAATCCAAGTATTGATGATGACAACAGAAAAGAAGGTCTGAGGATATCACAAGAACCATCAGAACTCTAGCCTTGGTAGACCCAAAATTGCCAAGGTGAGAATTTTCCTTTTAGAAAAGAGCCCAGAACAACATGTTCCAGAATAGCAGCAGAGTAGAGAATTTACTCCTTGGGATTGGGTTCAGAGTGCTCAGCAATCCAGGCATTCCAACATTACAGCCAAGACAGAAGGAAGCCTGGCTACTGCCCCCACTGGCAGCAGACGACACATGGTGTCATCCATGTGGTACTGGGTTTAGGTGAATGAAGAATGCAAGAGTTGTAGAGTCAGGAAGGTTCCATCCAGATTTCAGAAGGAAGCCTGGGAGGCCAGGCATTGTGCCCCTGAGTGGGCAGTATGGAAAGCCGTGAGTGTCAAAGTGAAGGTGTAATGGAGACTCCAGAAATTTGGAGAAGCCAGGAATGTGGATTGTCTGAAGAAAACTGCAAGGAGGGAGTAGACTGGACCCAGGAGAAAAGTCATAGGAGCCACAATTAGCAGCAGTGCTGTAGGGATGGAGCTACCCGAGCCTTTGGAGCTCACATCTTGCCAAAGATAGCCTTGGACACTGGACATGTTGATATTGGGGCAATAATAGGTAACCTTTTACCTGCTAGGTGCCAGAAATGCTGGGTTCATGCTCCCCAAAGTGGAAGGATGAATTCTAAGGAACAATGGAGATTGAGTAAGAAATAATTTTTGAGAGAGATGGCTCCGAAAGGACAGAAGGGTATTCAAAAGTGGGTTCCAAAAAAAAAAAGTGGGTTCTAAATGAGCCCTCTTCTCAAAGGAAGTTTCAGAGCAAAATCATAAGTACAATGTCAGTCAAAACTATGATCAAACAATGAGATTATAAATATAGCTGCTTAGGTAATATTGATCCAGTGGGGACGTAGGTCGCATAGCAAGTGCTCATGGGAAGAACAAAGACCTTCTTTAGGAAGGGATAAATTAGGAGGTCCTGCTCTCTCACCTAAGTGACTGATGTCTACCTAGGATTTATTGGACTGGATGAGTATAATCTTCAATGTATTGCCTAACCCTTGGGAAGGCAGGTAGGCAGGGTCATTCTGTCCTTATCTTGAGGGCCTTCTGTAGATGTGCCTCTAGCCACAGTTCTAATTTATTCTCATCCTCTGCACTGATTCCCTTGAAGGCCTAGCCCTGTCTGAATGCCTATATTTCTATCTAACTTAGTTGGCTATAATACTGGAACTAATTAATTATGTAGGAATTAATGTTTGCCCTGCTATAGAATTAATTAGGAATTAATGTTTACTGTGTTTCCTTTCCTTTC
>NW_004524717.1:1795196-1796256 GCF_000260255.1 Octodon degus | reverse complement strand
GGGACTTTGGATTTGGACACTTCAGGAATACTGGAACTGTTGGACTTTGGCAACTCTTGGAGCTGGATTAAATGCCTTTTACATAAAGGGCTGTGCTTGAGTCTTTGGGGGGGTCTGGGGCAGAAAGTTGTGACTTATTATTTAGATGTCCACCCCCAAAGCCTCTTGTGGTAATAGTCTTTTGCAGAGGTGAATGGATCTAGAGTGTATGAAAGATTCATGGTACAGGGAGTGAGTTCTATCTGCCCCAGGGTCAGGTAGCCTGGATACACCATGAGGGACAGAAAGAGGCTTGCCCCTAGTTGCTTATACTTTATTGCTTTTTTTGTTGTTGCTGCTTCTGTCCTCCATGGACTGTTTCCTCCTCTGCAGTGTCTCTTTGCCATGCCAGCCTGCCTTGGAGCCAGTCAATTATGAACTGAAACCTCTACAAACTGGGAGTGAAAGGAACCTTTTGTTCTTTAATCTTAGGCATTGAATTTTTTTATCTCAGCAACAAGAAAATTAACTAAGAAGTTTCATCCAAAGATATGCAAATTGAGAGAGGGGATATAAAAAGAATTAAGATGTGTGATATAGACATACCAATTCCTGTGAGGACTATAATCATTTTGTACTCCAAACAAATACTAATAAAAATTAAAATTAAAATCGAGATTCAGCCAATGATTTGAAGATTCTCTTCTCTTGATCTCAGGGAAGCTTATTGTGCATACCTCTCATTTCTAGTATTCTGCTCCACAAGTGTTTCCTAACATCCCCAAACTCTAGTCTCTTTGTCCTCGACTCACTGAGAGGATGAGGCTCTGTTTGGGATTCCTTCTGTGTTGTATCCTAAAAGTTGCCTCTAGGGTTGCATCCAGGCTAGAGGTGCACACCATGTGTTTCTCTCAGGGATCACAGCCTTTTGCTGCTGCTTGTTATACAGTATGCAAAAAATTATTGTTGCACATAATTTGTCAGTTGTTCTACTTTTCTCTCCTTTTTTGGTAGCTGTTTATGGTAAGAGATCGTTCTCCTAGTAGCCATTAAAGATGATAAGATGGCAGCTCTGGGGCTG
>NW_004524717.1:1785174-1789141 GCF_000260255.1 Octodon degus | reverse complement strand
GTTGAAACTGTACTTCCGATTTGATTTGAAACTGTCTCATTGCTATCTGTTTATCAATAAAACTGTAGAAAAAAAAATAAAAATAAAAATAATGAGAGTTAAAACAAAAATTAAAAAAAATAAAAATAGTCTCAATACATCTGTAAAGTATATTAATTTTATTAAATCTTGGCACTTGAGTAAGCACCTTTTTAATATTCTGTACGAGGCAACAGGAAGTACACACAAAGCATACTGAAGCATGATGGATAGCTTTGCAAAAGCCCATGCTGCGATGGTTTGCAAGCTAAAAGGGCCCCCCCCAATACTACCTTTGCTGGAAACAATAACAGACAATCTATCATCCTTCAGCCATGGATATTTGAAAGATGTTTTCTTGCAAATGAACAAAGTAATTCTGCCATTTAAGGAAGATAGCCAACAACATTTATTATTAGTGATAAAATTTGAGCTTTCAGTAAAAATGAGCTTTTGGGAAAGCGCAAGTCTGCTACCACAAGCTAGGTGTCTCCCTACTCATTGAAACACTTCTCTGGTGAGATGTAGGGGTGCCATCAATGCACAAGACTTTAGAATATTGTGCAATAAAATGTGTCAACATTTCGAAGATCTGAATAAACCAGTGAATTAATATTTTCCAAATGGATAATGTATGATGTCATAAAAATCACAAAAGAGTACAAGATAAACCAGTGAATGTTTATTTATTTTTATTTTTTTAAACTTTCTGCAAAGTTTTATTCCAGAGAAGTTCAGTCCTTCTTGGCAGCTGCCTTCCTCATGGCAGCCAGCACGTTGCTCAGCTCCTCACGCTTCCTCTTGGCGTGGATGTATGTCCCCACCCTTTTCTTGATGAATTTGAGGGAATGTTTGTCCTTGGAGACCTTGAGCAGCTCCATGGAGTGCCGCTCGTAGGGGGCAAAGCTGCACACCTCCCAGATCATGTCTCACACAAACTTGGTGTGTTTGGTGAGGCATCCACAATGGCGGCTGTACCTTGGTTTGCTCACATTCTTAGTCACCTTGTGGCTTTGTTGAGGCCCACAGCCATGGGATAACAGAGGACCATAGCTACTGTTCTTCGATGGTTGCGTGGCAGAAGCTGAACCAGTGAATGTTTAATGTAACAGAGTGTGAAAAGTTCATCAAGTTTTAGAAAACTAATGCTACTTAAGTTGGGGTGTGTCCACAACTACCTAATTATGATATCTTTTCTTTCTCAACTACATATTTCTGTAAGGCTTGATTTTCTTTGTGTATTTTAAATGAAATAAGATACTGCAAACAATTGAATACAGATGTAAATATGAGAATCTAGTTTACTTTTTCTAAGCTAGACGTTAAGCTGGGATTAGTGGTACACATATCTGTAATCCCAGCACCCACGAGGCTGAGGCAGTAGGATTGTTGTGAGTTTGAGGTCATTCTGGGCTGCATAGTGAGTTCAAGCCTGGGAGTTCAAGGCTGGCCAGAACCACATGGTGAGATCCTGTGTCAAAACAAACAACAAATATATAACCAAAAATAATGAGCTAGATGTTAAAAGGCTTTTTAACAATGTAAAACAACATAGTTCTCATTAATTTTTTAAAATGTAGTTGTCTTTCATATAAACATGTTGGTTTTATTAAAGGGCAATGTGTTCATTATAGTATTTTAAATTGGTAATTTTTTAAACTTTCAGCTTTGATTTCTAGTATGGTAAATATTGATAGCGATGCCTCACATAAACAAAGCTTTTTCTTGAGGTCCTTAGGAATTTTTAAGAATGGAAAGTGATTATAGGACTAGAAAGTCTGAGAACAACTGGCTAAAGATTATATAGTTTGCAATAATGAAAACAACTGAGCTCAGCTCCTTTTTAGTTGGGTTATCTATACTTCTTATTTTCCTCTGTTGTAAATGCTTCTTTAGGCTTTTTGCTTTTTCTTAGTTGATTCTGGTAACTTAAATGCTTGTTAGAATAGCACTCATTTCTTCTAGGTTTTCAAGTTTATTGCCATTTGAGTTGCAAGGAAATATTTTTCAAGTTTCCTTTAGTCCTTTTAGTATCACTAGTTATTTGTTCTCCTTATTCCTGATCTTGCATATTTTTGTTATTTTTTTTCTCCTGCAGCCCTTTTTATTTTATTTTTATTTTAAGCATACCACTAATGGGACATTACAAAAGCTTTGGGACAAAGAGAAGAGGAGACAACAGTAGATGGAACAATCAAAGAAGACTGAAGGGTATGGACTGTGGCACATAAACTGTCCCCTCATCTAGGTGCCTTGAAAACCCAGGAGAAAAACATGGCCCAGTGGGTTGTCAGCTGGGTCTCAACTTACGTATCACAGAGACAATATTTGGTGAGTCACCCATATTCAAGATCTGCTTCTTAACTTTTAGCATTCTTAAATTCAACTCTGCACCTGTTAGTAGATTTAGATCAGGCTCTGGACTAATTCTCATTAACCATTTGTATCAAAGCCACTGATCTAAAAGCTAGTCCCTCCCAAATGCATCAGAATACTGATGCTTGTTGGTCAGAGCATTCCTGTGATGTGTATCCAGGTGAGTGACTTTGCAGCGAGCATACTTGGAGGTGCCTCTGCAAGAAATAAGGAAGGCGAGATTAGCAAAATGGAAACAAGTCAACTGAGACTTCCTGTGGCCCTCTGAGGGAGCTCTGGAGCTAGGAAAACCTTTTAGAGTGGCCTCAAGTAAAGGCAGTAAAGCTGAGCCTTTGCATCTCCTGGTCAGTCATTGGTGGTGGGTGCCCCCTGATAGGAGCTGGAACCTTGGTTGGAGAAAGTCCCTATAGGCTGCATCTGTGCCCAGTGAGAGTTGCAGCTATGTGCCTTCAGCAATCCCTTGATAGTTAAATTTGACTATCACTTTGATTGGGTAGAAAAGAGCCTAGCAGAATAGTGAAGCACATTTCCAGGTGTGTCTATGAGGGTGTTTCTAGGGATGATTGACACATGGAACAGTAAATTGATGGGAGAGACCCACATTGTGAATGTGGGTGGCACCATCCAAGTGGGGTTCAGATAGAACAAAAGCAGAAAACAGAAGCCCACGGGGCTGTGCTGTCTTCCTTTCCCTTTCAGTTTCTGCTTCCCCGAGGTGAGCAGCTTTCCTCTGCCATGACCTACTGCAATATTTCTGCCTCATCACAGGTCCAGAAGCGATGGGTCTGAAGCAAACACGAACTGGAATTGTGAGCCAAGATAACTTTCTTCCCTTAAGTAGATTTTCTCAGGCATTTTGTTACAGCAACACAAGGCTAACAAAGCCCCTCTTTCAAGTAGATAGAGAAGAGGTACACTGGCCAGACAGAGAGTATCTTGGCAGAATATCATGGGATTTACAACAAACACAATGGTTGTAAGGTGCATCCTAACTCAGAGTCATTAGGATGTTAAAAAGACAACAGGCACTTATGAAAATGATTCAGTTGTCTGTTTTGAACACCAAAACAAGCCGTACTCTAGAAAGAATCAGGGGAGAGAACCAGAAATCCAGCACCTCCCAGAGGTCTTTTTTCATTGTCTACCATTTTTATTTCTTCTTACAAACATGTTTTACTCTACTTTCTTGATGTTTCACCTTTCTTTGGTAAAAACAGTTTTCTAGTAGCCACTTGATACAGGAGTGGGTAATAATCAGTGCTGAGCTTGTAAATGTTTATAAACTTGCTCTTCGAAAAAAAAGTAGGCACATATATGCACTTAAATTTTACTGATAAATAAAATAAAATGAAATAAAAAAATTTACTGACATTGTAATGAGTCAACTCACATTTTAGATTATAAATGTAAATCTTGTGCTTTCTGTTGTAAATGTATCCTCACCATTGTTCTAAGTTGTTTAGTAACTAGTGGCTGTTTCTTGCTGTTTGCTAAGATAAAATTCCTGTAACCCTCACCAATTCCTGTTACCAAAGTTAGCTTACAGAGATGACTTCAAAAGGAAATTAGATGG
>NW_004524717.1:1775082-1784904 GCF_000260255.1 Octodon degus | reverse complement strand
GTGAGAGCAGACTGGGGGGCCCTGAGCTCAGTAATAAACGGCTTTCCAAATTCCAATCTGGTTGATCTGGTTCCTATTCTGAGTGACCCATAACAACATTAGGACATGGAGGGCACAATGTATAAATACTCCTACAATACTCTTTACCATAAACACTATACAAGATTCATTATTGTATATTTTAAAGAGAAAAACAATGAACACAGTGATATGAAGTTTGAAAATAAGATAATAGGAGAATAACAATGGTTCATATATTGTATATTGTTATCTTCAAAGTAGTTGCTCAGATTACAAGATATAGGCATTAAAGATTAATCAAGTAATATAAGAACAAACAATTCTTTTTAATGAACTAATAGAAATTAGCAGTATATTTATCTTAACTATCTTGTATATGTATATTTTGTTTGTTGTGTGTTTGTTTTTCCTTTCCCTTTTCTTCTTTCCTTCTTTCCCAGTTGTACTTTCCTTTGAGCACTTTCTTCCCCTCCCACAATATGTATTGTACATTTCGGATCTTATTTATTATTTGATTTTCTTGCACTAGGGAGACAATACAATGTTTACTCATATGAGTCTGGTTTATTTCACTTATGAGTATGGCCTCTAGTTGTACTCACTTACCTATAAAAGCCTTGAGTTTGTCCTTCTTTATAGATGAGTAGTATTCCACTGTATAAAAATACCAAAATGCGGCATCTTTTTTATCCATTCCTTAGTTGATGGGCATTTGGATTATTTCTAAGATTTAGCTATGACAAACTGTGCTGCTGTAAACATGAGTATACATATGTCACTGTGGCATGATATTTTCAGTTCTTCTGAGAAGAGGAATGAATGAGTTTAATGGGACCACTAGTACTAGTTTTTTTAGGAATTTCCACACTGAGCTGGGGAGATAGCTCAGTAGAATGAGCGCTTGCCTGATAAGTGCAAGGTCCTGAGTTCAATCCCCAGTACCGCCAAAAAAACCCAAACCAAAACAAATAAATAAATAAAACCTTGTAGGAATCTCTGCACTGATTTCCATAGGGGTCAAACCAGTCTACACTCCCACCAACAGGGAAGAAGAGCTCTTTTTTTCCCCAAAGCCCCTCTGGCACTCATTATTGGTTAATATTTTGATGATAGCTATTCTTTCTGGGGTGAGATGAAATCTCAATGTTGTTTTAATTTGCATTTCTAGACAGACAAATGGTGTTGAATGTTTTTTCATGTATTTATTTGATATTTGTATTTCTTCATCTGAAGAGTGCATATTTATCTCAGATGCCCAGTTTTGGAATGGGTCTTTGAATTTAGGGGGAGGTCTGACATTTTTCAGTGGTTTACATATTCTAGATAGAAGTCCTTTGTCTGAGGAACAGTTAGCTAAAATTTTTTCCTACTCTGTGGGTTTTCTTCTCACTTTGTTGATTTCTTTTGATGTGCAAAACTTTTCATGAGATGAGATCCTAGTTGTTCATTCTTTAAAGTATTTTCTATGCATTTTGGGTTTTGTTCCTGAACTCTTTGTCTTCAAGATTGCTACCTACTTTCTCTTTCAGTAGATTTAGTGTTTCTATTTTAATGTTTACCTCTTTGATACAACTTTACTTTAGTGTAGTGCATGGTGATGGACATGGGTCCATCAGGAAATGAGTTTTCTTTGCCGGTAAGTTTTTAATTACATTTTGACTTTTGTTAACTGACATTGGGGCATTCAGAATTTTTTTAAATTTTATTTTAATTTTATATATTTGGTACAGGATCTCACTTCACAGCTAAGACTCATAGTGATCCTCCTGTTTCAGGCTCCCCAGTGCTGGGATTACAGGTGTGTGCCAACACTCCCAGTCTTGGTGGCCAGCTTGGTGTGCCCGGGGTGGGCTGGCATGGCATGTGGCACTGGGGATCGAACCCAGATCCTTGTGCTGCCTAGGCAGGCACTTAGACCTCTGAGCTACCTCTGCAGCCCTCATTCAGAATTTTTGTATCTTCTTGATTAGCTTTGGTAATTCGTATGTATCTCGGAATCTGTCCATTTCTTCTGTATTTTCCATTCTACATGAGTAAAGATTTTCAGAGTAGGTATTGGTGATCTTTTCAAGTTCCACATGATCTATAGTGATTTCACCTTTTTTATGCCTCATTGCATGAATTTGAGTTTTTTCTTTCCATTTTATAGATAAAGTTTGCTAGAGGTTTATCAATTTTATTTATTATTTCAAAGAACCAATTCTTCAGTTTGTTAATGCTTTGTATTGTTTTCTTAGTCTCAATTGTGTTAATTTCTGCTCTGATCTTTATAGTTTTCTCCCTTGTATGGGCTTTTGGCTTGGCTTCCTCTTCTTTACTTAGAATCTTGAGGTGCAGCATTAGGTTATTTGTGCTTGTTCTCTTTTCCTGATATGAGAATTCACCACTATAAGTTTCCCTCTTATGACTGTTTTCATTGTGTCCCAAAGGCTCTGGTATGTTGTATATGCACTTTCATGTCATTGCAGACATTGTTTAATTTCTTCTTCAATTTATCTGTAACCCATTGTTTGTTTCAGGAGGGTATTATTTAATTTTGTGTCTTTATTGAATTTTTGTGTTTATTTTTATCATTAATTTCCAATTTCATTGCACTATGGTCAGATAATATACATGGGATAATTTTAATTCTTTTGCATTTATTTAAGCATGTTCTATGGGCTAGCATATGGTCTATTTTAGAAAACATCCCATGTGCAGTTGAAAAGAATGTATATTTTGATAGCATTGGATGGAACACTCTGGAAACATCTACTAAGTCCATTTGTTCACAGGTTTGGATCAATTCTGATATTTCCTTGCTAATTTTTGTTTGGTCTAATTTTTTTTTTTTTTGGTCTATTGAGCTATCTCTTTGTGACAATGGGGTATTAAGTTCCCCTGTTATAGTTGTGGGTTTTTTTTCTCATTTGATTTTTCATATCTAATATCTATCTATCTATCTATCTATCTATCTATCTATCTATCTACCTATAGTAGGGTTCTCCTGTATTTGGTGCATATATATTTATGATTGTTATCTCTTTCTTTTGAAGTTTTCTCCTAACATGTATGGAGTGACTTCCTTTGTCTCTTTTGATAATTCTTGGCTTGAAATTCACATTGTCTGCAAACAGAATGGCTAACCTTGCTTTTTTTTTGGGTTCCTGTTCAATGGAATATTGTTTTACATCCTTTGACTTTCAGTGTATGAGTGTCTTTTGGAGTTAAATGTGTTTCTCGTATAAAGCATATTGTTGGATCTTGTTTCTTGACCCATTCTGTCAATGTGTTTACTTTAATTGGTGAATTGAGGTCATTTACATGGACAGTTATAACTGATATGTATTGGCTAATCTTTGTCATGTTATTTTGCTATGTTGGTTCCCTGCTTTCTCCCTCTTTTTAATTACTTAGTCTGCCTGTTGGTTTCTTTCTGTTGTTATTCTTGGAATTGAGGTCATTTCGGTGTTTGTCTAGACTATCTTTCAGTACTCTCTGTAGGGGTTGATTAGGTGGTCAGGAATTTCTTCTGTTGTCTTTGTCATGTATCTCAGTTACTTTTCCCTCATTGCTGGGACAAATACCTGACACACAAAATGAAGGAAGGAAAGGTTTATTTAGCTCACAGTTACTGGAGTTTGCAGTCCATACTCAGCTGGCTCCAAGGCACAGTGGCACATGGCAGAGAACAACCTTTCGTGGCAGAGGCAAAGAGCAGAGAGCAAAGGAAGTGGCAGCTAGTTAGCTTCTTTCCCCTCCTTCCATTGTAATGCAAATTATCTGCCCCAGGACAGGTGCAGCATCCACATCCATAATAATTAATCACAAACTCCAGAAACTGCCCCATGACTGCATGAGGCTTTGAGGAGACACCTAGACACAAACGATAACATTATGGAAGTGTCTTATTTTTCCAGTAATTTTGAAAGATAGTTTTACAGACTACATCCAACTGAGTTGGAAGTTGCTTCTGTTCAAGACTTGCAATGCTTCATTCGAAGCTCTTCTTGACTTGAGAGTTTGTGTTGGGAAGTCTGCTGTGATTCTGATGGGCTTTTCTTAATTGGTGATCCATTCCTTTTCTCTAACAGCTTATTTATTTATTTATTTATTTATTGTGTGTGTGTGTGTGTGTGTGTGTATGGCCAGCTCAGCCCACCAGGGGGCGGGGCTGGCTGGCATGTGGTGCTGGGGGATCGAACTGTGGACCCTGTGCTTTGCTAAGCTTGTTCTAAGTAGTTGCCCTAGACCACTGAGCCATCTCACTAGCCCTCTAACAGCTTTTAATAGTCTGTTCTTGTGTTGATTATTATGTGTTGGTGTAAATTTATTTCACTTAAGGTTAAGTGAATTTATGAAATAAATTTCACTTGGAGTTCTTTATGCTTCACTTAACTGTATGTTAGATTTTTTTCTCATGCTTCAGTAATTGTGTACTATGACATCTGCAAATAGTTTTTTTAAAATGTCATTAGTGTTGGCTTTTGCTTTTCATTGACAACAAGTATTCATATGTTAGTTTTATTTGCATTATCTTTCAGCTGTTGAATTGTTATTTCCTGATCTTTTGTTATTTTGAAGCGATCTTTCCCTTCATGATTGCTAGCTGTGATCCCGTCTACAAGGTCTGAAAGTCTGTCTTAAGTCTCATTCAAGCAGTTTTGCCAGCTTTCAACGGAATTTCTAATTTCCTGGATAGCTATTTGAATCTATTCCTTTCCTATAGTGATGGTTCTTAGCTCTTCTCCTTTTCCTATCATCATCTATTGTTTAACCTATTTCTACTCTAAATTTGCTGAGAAATTCCTTTATGAATTGTTTGTATTTTTGTATTTTTAGGGAAGGGTCTACAGGGTGTTCAGGGTCTCACTACTAGATCAGATTCATAGTGATTCTGCTGTTTACAGCCTCCCAAGTGCTGGGATTACAGGCACATGCCACCACGCCCAGTCTCAATTGCCATCTCAGTGTACCCTGGGGGTGGGGCTGGAATGGCAGGCCTGGAGATCCAACCCCCGGCCCCTGTGCCTGCTTGCAGGTGCTTAATCTGCTGAGCTATTTGGCTGGCCCTCCTTTATGAATTTTGACATTTCTTTTTTTTTATTTTGCCTGAAGTATTATTTCTGATCTGCTCCAGGGCAGGTACAGCATCCACATCCATAATAATTAATCACAAACTCCAGAAGCTGCCCCATGACTGCATGAGGCTTTGAGGGGACACCTATACACAAACGATAACATTATGGAAGTGTCTTATTATTCCAGTAATTTTGAAAGATAGTTTTATAGGCCACATCCAATTGAGTTGGAAGTTGCTTCCTTTCAAGACTTGCAATGCTGATCTGATTTCCTATATAGTCTCATGGATTTGTTTCTTTGTTTCTGTTGTTATCATTTGAGAAATTTCAGTTGTGTATCTTCTGCTTTCCTCTATGGAAGTCTTGTCTTCCAGCCTTGTTCTGGGAGTGCTGGAGTACTGAAATTGCATCTTGCTTCTATGCCTTGTCATTTTCTATTTCAATCATTTTTATTTTGTTTTCTGAATTGATCCCTGTAAATTTTTGTATTAAATATGAAGTCCTGTCTAAGAAAAGTCTGTTCCTCAAGGATGTCTTTCTGTGCATAGAAGCACTGATTATTACCTACCTTGGCTTGTGTTTGTTCCAAGGTCCTAACATTCCAGTTAATTAAGACTAAAATGTTGGTTTCTGTTTGGCTCAGTCCCCAGGTCTTTGTTGCTTGGCTGTGGTGAGTTATTATTCTAGGACTTCTCAGTATTGTTCCAGAAGGGAGAACAGTTGATTATAACATATATGACATCCCAGCCAAAGCAGTGTAATTAGCAATAACAAGAGCATCAATCACAATTTAGAAACAGTTTGTAGCTATTAATTTTGTGCCTGAAATCATAAGAGAAAAATGTACAATTAGGTAAGACCCAACTGTAGATTGGAAGCTTGAATTCAAAGTGTTTCCCCTGGGTGGAGTGGTTTTACTTTATGGTGGAGAGATTTAAGAAGGATGGTGGATAAAATAAAGTTAAATGAAAAGAAAGTAGAAGCAAGGCTGGAGGACAGAAGATGATCACTCAAACGCTGGAAAAGTAGAAGACAGGGCAGAAGCAAAAGAATGAGCAAGTAAGGGATTACCCAAGCTTTGTCCCTAGGTTTTGGGAATGGGATTAGTTTTTTGTGGTTGGAGTTCTTCTCAGCCATTTAGAAAAGAGAGAGAGAGAGAGAGAGAGAGAGAGAGAGAGAGAGAGAGAGAGAGAGAGAGAGAGAGAGAGAGAGAGAGAGAAAGAGAGAAATAAGAGGAAAGAAAAGAAAATGAAATACAAAACAAACAAAGATAACACGGGTGGCCTCACATACCTATATCTTTTTTTAAAAATGTATTTAGTACAGGATCTACAGGGCCTTACTACACAGATCTGGACTTGTAGTGATTCTCCTATTTTCAGCTTCTCAAGTGCTAGGATTACAGGCACATGCCACCATGCCGTCTCAATCACTGTCTCAGTGCGCCTCATGGGTGGGGCTGCCACAGCACACTGGAGATCCAACCGTCATCCTTGCATCTGCCTAAGCAGGTGCTTTAATCCACTGAGCTGTCTCTCCAGCCTCATACACCTATTTCTATTCTTTGTATGTTTGTCCCCAAGCACCAGGCTGCTTCACCTAACTTAGCACCTGTTTGCTCATATTGTTACTGTTGTTTTGGACTTTTCTCACCACTAGCCCTGCCTGTCAATCCTGTGAGCCCTATTTTGGCCCCTACGACTATGTTGCTGGTGTTCCCTCTGGTCTCTTGGCCTTCCTGAGCAGGTCACCAGGGTTCCAGAAGTACAGAAGGCAATGGGAGGAGCCGTCCTCCTTAGTGCTGTCCACCAGGTTTCTGCAGTGGAGATGGCGATGGGAGGGGCCCAATGTCCTTTATTATAAATCCTATGTATCACAGAATGCTTTCATTGGTTTTTGTAGAATTCTTGTGTCCTGAGCCAGCTTACAGTTATACTTGATGGAAAAGCCCTCCTCTGACATGATTGTTAGCTGACATTTTTGCTTAAATGTATGAATAAGACAAAATTGGGCTAGCCAACTAGCTCAGCAGATTAAAGCGCCTGCAAGCAGGCACAGGGGCCGGGGGTTTGCTTCTTCCTGGGTCAGCCATGCCATCCCTGCCCTCCTCCCCCGGGGCACGCTGAGATGTCAGTTGAGAGTGGGTGTGGCGGCACATGTCTGTAATCCTAGCACTTGGGAGGCTGTAAACAGGAGAATTACTCCAAGTGTGAGCTAGTAGTAAGACCTGAACCTCTGTAGACCCTTCCCTAAAAATTAAAAAAAAAGACAAAATTAAAGATACATGTCAGAACTTCACTTATTTGTGAATTACAAGAGTCTGAATTGAATCAGATAATGTTTTAAATTTTTGGAAGAATGTTACTTCAATTTTTTGCCCTATTTATGGTGTAGTGGCTGCAGATACCACACTGTACACTTTAATTTGAATTGATGGTTCTGGAGTGGAGAGATTTTGCTCCTTGGGGGACACTAAGCAAGGTCTAGAGATATGTTTGGCTGTCACAACCAAGAAATGGTTGTTACTAATCCAGTGAATGGAGGCTGAAGACATCCTTCCTTCAATAAAGATGTATCTGGTCTAGGACTGAGGAAATTCGATCTGTATTATTAAATTTTTCTCAATAATGTTTACATTTTAGACCATCAACAAAGTCTCAGGTCAAGCCTCATTGTGTTTGCCAATTTCTGTGGTATAAATATTCTTACAGTGATTTTTTTTTTTATGTCAACTAGACAGGCTTAAGGGATGCAAAGGTAGCTGGTAAAATATTATTTCCAGGTATGTCTGCAAGCACTTTGAGTTTCTTATGCCTTTCACACTTCAGGACTTGTATAGGTGCCCCATCCCTCACTTCATCCAGCTCACGAGCTTTTGGATTGAATTACTCCCGGCTCTGTTGGACTCTAGTTTGCAGATTGTGAGATTTCCAGGCTTTTCCAGGCTCATATTGCAAGAGCCAATTCCCATAAAAATCCTCTTCCATATACCAACCATTCCACCATCTTTTTTTTTTTTTTTTTTTTTTGGTGGAACTGGGGATTGAACTCAGGTCCCTGAACTTGCAAGGCAAGCGCTTATTCCACTGAGCCATCTCCCCAGCCCCCATCCGCCATCTTTTTATGATGATGCAAAAGTGTCTCACTTTCAGTAGAAGGAGAATTTTGAACTTTGACCTTTACCTCAGGCCAGGTATTTGTGGAAAGATTCTCTCTTGAGGTCCTAGGCAGCAGGAGCTCCCAGCTCAACACAAGAGGAAATAACTGCTTCTCTACAGTGTGCCATGCTGCTGGCTAGGATATTTATTAAGTATTGTTAAATGTACTTTCAACCAAAAATACTTTCAATTTATAATGGGTTTATCAGACATAGCCTTACTGTACACTGAAGTGCATCTGTATATTTATACATAGCCTGGTGTCTCTGTTTCTTTATAGGAAGAACACTGACTGGTCGCTGTTGCTATCTCAAACCACCAGTGTGACATCTTTAAGGATGGACTTGGTGGGAGGTGAGCAGTAGCCCACTATCATATAGCATTTGCACCCCTAAGACACAACAGTTGTAAATAAATCTGAGAGCATAAATAATAGTAAACTAATATCATAAGTTCTATGTCTTACCACTCATGCTCATATGTTTAATAATGATTTATTTAATAATTGCTTCCCAAAAATCTTGAGAACTTAATTCTTGTGGGTCAATACAGTATAAACCAGGCTGGCTATGGTGACCCTGTGCTGGCTCTCTACTGCTCTAGAAAAATTCCAGTGGCTTGGAAAGATTCACTCAATTCGAATTGCCGTTTCCCAAAAAAAGGATTTTGTCATTGATTGGATCGGGCATCTGCCCATGGTCAAGCTGTACATAGTGACCATGTATATGTGGCTGGATCCCAAGGGAACTGCTCACTTTCCATGTGGAGACCCCCAAAGCAGCACCACTGTGAGGGGAAGGGCACATGCACAATGCCCAAGACATGTTGGGACACGTGACACCTGCGTCTTCCTGCTTGTCTGTTAGGATGCCACAAGACTGCGTTTTTCACTCTTCTACTCTCTCTTTCCAAACAGATTATAAAATAATAGATCAGAAGTTCTTCAGTGTGGCCCCTGGGTCAACAGCATTTTCCTCACTGAGAAATTTGTTCCAAAAGGCAATTCTTGGACCATCCAAATCTGTTGACTGAGAAATTCTAGGGATGGAGATGAAAGCTTATTTCTAAAGGTCCTCTAGGTTGTTCTGAGATTGAGATCCATCATATTAAATATATAGCACATCTTTTCTCCTTTAAAAAGATGTATTTTATCTTTTAGAATAGCAGCAAAACAAACTTGGGTCATCCTGGTTAAATTGGGCATTTCCCCCCAGTCTCCAAAAATAAAAAATAATTTCCTAGGATAGTTACTTCTACAGAGGAATAACCTCATCAATTACATATACTTTTTGCTATTTCTTCTTTTAGAGGATGGCAGTTTTTAATTTCTATGAATATTATAGCCTCTATATACACTATAAATCTACAATTAACATAATTTGACATTTCTGGATATAATTTTTGATTTCCAAGCTTCTTGCTGACAACCTCTTTACAGGTAGGGACTCTCATATATCTAGATAGATAGATAGATAGATAGATAGATAGATAGATAGATAGATATTCCCCCCCCCAATATTGGGGATTGTACTCAGGACACTGCACTTGCCAGGTAGGCGCTTATGCTCCTGAGCTATCTCTTT
>NW_004524717.1:1728408-1773122 GCF_000260255.1 Octodon degus | reverse complement strand
GGAGTCGGGCTGGGGGCGACCGGGCGGCGGTTTTACCTCCATTTTGAGACCGGACTCGCCTCTTCCAACTCGAGTTCAATATGGGACCGAGAGGTATATTCCTAATTTTAATATTCTACTTTTAAACTAAATATTACGTCGTGAGCATCTGAATATCGCTGAACATTTTTTGGAGTATGGATTTTAATGGGTCTATATTATTCAGTTGTATGAATGAACTAAAATTGATTTAACCATTCTCCCACTTAGGACTTTTTGGTTATACCCAGCATTTACTTTTTAAATAGCAATGTGATGAAAGAGGATGGATATTTTTAAAATAAATTTGTTCTTTTACAAGTAGGACTGATCTGTTCTTTAGGACTTCCGAATTCTCCTGGTTCTCCTTTTCCTCCCTTCTGTGCTCATGAGTTTATACTTTCAAGGATTCATCTTTATCTTTGACCTCAGGTCCTGATTAGGATTTACTGCATATGTGTGCAGAAACACCACAATAAGTGAAACTGAAATTTGCAAGGAGCTCGCACCTTGTTGGACAGTTTTGCATCCGGCCAGCTGATCCTTTACGCTCTCTGAACTTGTGTTACTGTTACTATCATCTGTTCCAGTGCTTTGGAACTTACAAATTACTAGTTGCTTTTTGAAGGATCCAGGCAATCAGAGATCAATGCAAGAATGCAATCATGTTACATCAAGAACCTTTTCCTTGTAAAACATTTGAAACTTTCAAAAGCTCTAAAATATCAGCAAAGTGCTTTGTTATAGAACAGAAAGTGAGTTAACTTCCTATTTTGGCAATAGTCGGTTACCTTTTAGAGGAAATATAACACACACTCAACAAAATTTTCTAAGCTGAAATGAACAACTATTTTCATTTTAATCATCTTACTTGTTATCGACTGGCTGAAGTGAAAGGTATTTCTTTCCTTTTGGAATGGAAAGAGTAACATTACAAATAGTTATTACAACTAAAACTTGGAAGAAATGCTTTCACGGCACAGGACCAAGCATAAATGTATTGTAAATGGTTTCGGGGATTTAATACTATCTCTGTCAAGCATGGCAGAACCTAGTACTAGCACACAGACAGGAGAGTGAGGCGGATGTAATACTGGAGGCCAGGAATTTGAAACCAGCTCAGGAAACAGGGAGACTCTGTCTTAAAACAAAACTGAATCTCTGACACAGTTTTTTTCCCCTCCAATTTAATTTTTCTTGGGTTCGATTACTTTTTCTTTTTTTTTGGCAGAACTGGGGATTGAACTCAGGCTCTTGTGCTTGCCAGGGAAGCGCTTATTCTACTGAGCCATCTCCCCAGCCCAGGATAACTTTTTCTTAAGAATTTCTGATTGCATGTCATCAAATATCCTGATTGCTACATACGGGCAAGATGATCTCAATTACTCTGAGGTAATTATGGAATTATTACTAAGATATGTAAGCAACCTAGGTCTGAGACAGCTAAGGCATGGTTACTTAGAAATGCCTTAAAAAGATGTAGTTGTTTACAGGACACTTGTCAGGCTAGCTGTGAATACTGCCTTAAACTCTATACTCACCAGCTCCTATAATCATTCAGGTTTTTTCAAGCTGGTACATGAATCTTGACAAGCAAGTAACTTCAAGAACTCTGATGCAAACTTCTTTTTTTTTTTTTTTTTTTTTTTTTTTTACAGAACCGGGGATTGAACTGAGACCCTTGTGCTTGCCAGGGAAGCACTTATTCCACTGAGCCATCTCCCTAGCCCTTAATGCAAACTTCTGGTACAATAAAAATCTTAATTAACGTAAGGAGGCTTTGGACCCATCTAGCAGATAGAAAAGGGTACAATAATAATGAAAAATACAGGTCAGGATCTCAGCGTGGCTCACAATTTGTCCGTCCTTCTTTTGTGCCTACATACCTGGGAATACTACAGCTGCGATTTCGGAGGGCACCACCAGAGGGCGCACATCCGAAGCAGCGTGGCCACCAGCCGCGTCTCGGGGTACTCTCTATTCTCTTCTCGCTGCCCTTGACTTCCGCCGGAAGCGCCACTTTGTTAGTTGGTGTCCTCGGTTGTTTGTGTTTGTGGTTTATTGTGCCCGCTGCTGTTCGGAGGAGCCGACGAGGGGGCGCGGGCTGAACCGGACGGCGAGATGGACATTCTAAAGTCAGAGATTCTCCGGAAGCGGCAGCTGGTGGAGGACAGGAACCTGCTGGTGGTGAGGAGCTCTGCGGCCGAGCTTGGGGGGCGCTGGGATGAGGGGGTGAGGGTGCCGACGGAGCTGGGGCTGGGGGCGCGCCGCTGTCATCTCTTGTGCGTCCAGCCGACCGCGAAGGGCGGTCTCGAAAGTCCTCCGAGTTCTTTCCTGTATAGTACGACTCGGTCTTTGTATTCTGTTTCCTCGGAAGGCTGAGATTTTTGGAGAGGTACAAAAAAGATACGAGAAGGTTGACGTCCTCCGCCTTGTTGCCTAAGAGTAACTGGCCGCTAGTTTTTTTTTTCTTTATGTATTCGATACAAGGTCTCCCTGCGCAGCTCGGACTCGTAGCGATACTCCTGTTTTCAGCCTCCGCAGCACTGGGATTCCCGGCGTTCGCCACCACGCCGCCACTCAGTGGCCGGCTCAGCGGGCCAGCGCGGTATGTGGTGCTGGGGATCGAACCCCGGACCCAGAGCTTGCCTAAGCAGGCGCCTAGTCCGCTGAGCTGTCTTGCCAGCCCGAGACTGCCGGTTCTTAATGCCATTGGGCTTAGGAGCCTTTGATATTCTTAAAAGTTATTCAGGATCCCAAAGGTATTTTGTTCATGGGTTATACATCTCTTACATCAGTTTACCTATTAGAAGATAAATTGAGAAGCCAAAAATATTTATGGATACACGGATTGCTTGAGAAGTAATTGCCTCAGTGTGTTATGTAGGTCTCTCAATAGTAGATTCGTTTCATTACAAAATGTTTTAAAAACAGTATTACTTATTATCTACTGATTTCATGAAGTTTCTGCGATTGTTCTGTAAGCATGAGGAAACTCGAACTCGTGGCGGTAGAGCCAAGTTCTTCAAAGCTGGGATTTTGTATCATAAGCCACAGATGCAGTCAGTTCTTGTCCCGTAGTGGTAGGCTCACAGTGCTCAGTTTTGGAAACTTCGTCTGACAGATAGTCAAGTCTGGCTAACTATAGTTTATCAGTGTTTGCTTATGACAAAGAGATACTTAGAAAGCAGTGTGAGCAACTCAGTCGCGCAGTTGTTTTCCTTCGGACAGCCATCATGCTTTAGTATTGATGAAAAATGCTGTATGTATGCTTTACTTTTGTCACACAAGACGTTAGAAAGATGCAGCCCAAGACTGAAACTAGGTAAAATTTGTAATTTTATTGTAGGTTGAGGACCCCTGCTCCAAAAATGTAAAATTTGGAATGCTCCAGAATCCAAAACTTTTTGAGTGCGAACATGATGCCACAAGTAGAAAAGTCCACCCCGATCTCAGTGGAATTTTCAGAAGGTTACAACAATGAAAGTTCTGTACAAAATTACCGTCAAGTGCTGTGGATAAAGTATATATGAAATGTATGAATTTTGTGTTTAAAGTTGGGTGCTAGCCCTCTGATACCTGCTTTTGTTTGTGCAAATGTTCCAGAATAAAAAGAACTTGAAACTCAAAACACCTCCATGCCAAGCATTTTGCGTAAGGGATGCTCAGCCTGTACTTCATCAGGGAAATTATTAAGTGACAGGTGCAATGACAGTTTAGTGCCACTGTCTTGGTTCTTGCTAAGGCTTTGGCATATTGAACCCATCCCTTTTTGCAAATGTCAGTAAAATGAGTAGGCAGGAACTACAGTACCTTAGTATTGAAATAGTTTTGGCCTCATGGGTCCTCTGAAAACGTCTTAAAGGATCTATAGAAATCTGTGGGCAACATTTTGATATTATCGAACTTAGACCTTTGCATATAGTATATTATTAATGTATATGATGTAAGTTAGAGTTATTTTGTTGGATGACAAATTTCATAATTGTTGAAACCTTAAGAACAATTAGGAAAGTAGAGTTAATTAACTAGAAGGTTGTTCAGCTGGCACTGTGTGTGTTGCAAGGGGGACTTTGCCCATATTTTTAACTTAATGCTTTTATTTTATCTCAGAAACTGTTTTCTTTGGATGAATGGCTTTGTAATCTGTTTAAAAGCTAATATATGTGTTGAAATGCATTGTCAGTGTTAGAAAGGGCCAGGATGCTGAAGTCTAAGTACTTTAAAGGGAAAATTGCCTTGCAAAATACTTAGTTTATTATTGGGCTTTATAAGGTACACATTTTTATAACCGGTATTTGTTATGGAAATAGGCCAACCTATAAAAATGATCAAGTATTTCAAAATTTTGGTTCCTCATGATTTATAATCATACATAATCTTTTCCTGGGGCATCTTTCATTTTTTTAATTTGGTAGTTGGTTTACTAAGATAATCCAGCCAGAAGATAAGATTGATTTTTCTGCCTGACTTGGAGGTGGTACGGATTGGCGCGTCAGGCGAAGGAGGAAGAACCGAAAGATTAGATTGTAAAAAAAGAAAACAGGAGCCATGCTTTTTTGAAGACCTGTGTTACAGGTGCTCCGTCAATTTGTAAGACGTGAGTCTGAAGTGGCCAGCAGTTTAGTTCTCGAAAGATCACTGAATCGTGTGCAGTTGCTTGGGCGAGTGGGTCAGGACCCTGTCATGAGACAGGTGGAAGGAAAAAATCCAGTCACCATATTTTCTCTAGCAACAAATGAGATGTGGAAGTCAGGGGACAATGAAACGTATCAGATTGGTGATGTCAGTCAAAAGACAACATGGCACCGAATATCAGTGTTTCGGCCAGGTCTTAGAGATGTAGCATATCAGTATGTGAAGAAGGGGTCTCGAGTTTTCGTGGAAGGAAAAGTAGATTATGGTGAATACATGGATAAAAACAATGTGAGGCGACAAGCAACAACAATCATAGCAGACAACATTATCTTTTTGAGTGACCAGACAAAAGAAAAAGAATGAACAGACGATTCTTGGGCCATTGTTGGACTTGAAGGTTTTTTCCAGAACTCTCAGGGTGGGAAGAAGCCCCCAACCCCCGCTTTCTTAGTGCTGAGCATGGACCCAGGGTCTTGGGTGTGCTAGGCCAACACTTTATCACTGGGTTACACCCCAATCCAAAGGTTCTCTTAGTACCTTTGATAATACTTCCTAGAGCCTCAGGTATTGCGTTTTCCTTTTATTTTTTGCTGTAGTACTAATAATTACTAATAAAGATTATATAAATTCAAAAAAAAAGATTGATTTTTCTGAATTATAAGGCAGTTTAGACCAACTAAGGACATACATGAAATGGGAATTAAAAGACTGAAATCCATAGCATCTATTAAAAGTAAACTTCCATGGTCCACAGAGATAGCTCAGTAGAGTAAGCTCCTGCCTGGCAAGTGCAAGGTCCTGAGTTCAATCCCTGGTACTGCACACACACAAATCCTCCAGATGTTGTGCAGTGTCTAATTTTAGTCCCTAAAGCACCTTCATAAAAGTATGGTTAGTATTCTAAAGTGAAAAAACTTTTATTTTTTTCTTTTTTAGGGAAGGGGCTCCAGGCTGTACAGGGTCTCACTACTAGATCAGACTTGTAGTGATCTACCTATTTACAGCCTCCCAAGTGCTGGGATTATAGGCACATGCCACCACGCCCACTCTCAATTGCCAGCACAGCAGGCCCAGGGATCAAATCCCCAGCCCCTGCACCTGTTTGCAGGTGCTTTAAACCACTGAGCTATTTGGTCTATCATGATTTTTATTTGTTTATTTTTCTTGAGTCCTTTCATTTTCAAAAAATTAAAAATGAAAATATCCATTTGAAAACTAAAGTATCCTTCTATCACCTATGGTATAACTACTCTGAAATAAAAGCAGTGTCAGCTTTGCTAGAACGCCAATTCTTTGGAGCCCCATATTACTGAATCTTTCTTTAAAGCCAAGCCTCCTTCATGTAAACATGAAAACCCTGGCTGCTCTAGGAACTCAGTGAGGAGTGAGTATTAATGGTAGGTAGTTGCAGTTTTACTAGTTGTAGGTACAAGGATGAGTTTTTTGGAGAATTTTGACTTGCCTATCCAATTTATTGAGTGTTTTCTATGTGCAAGATACTACACTATGCCACAGAACATTAAAAAGAGATGTTCAATCCTTAAGGAACATGCATTCAGTTTTACAGAGAAAATAGAATCCAACAAGTATGGAATTCCTTAACTCTTTCTCTCTTAAAACAGATGAGATAACAATTATATCTTCGGTAAAACCTTACATCTACAATTTGGATCCCAGCACATCTTTTTCAAAAGCATCACCAGGAACCTTAGGATCAGTTGTTCTTTTCTCCTTGTGTTTTCAGTCTCTACTGGCTTATCCCATCAGCGTGGAAGGCATATAAGTACCTTTCCTATTTTTAAAAAGTGTGTGTGTGTCTGTCTGTCTGTCTGTGAGTTTACCATCCCTTTTCTTTTTAGCCAGCTTCTAAAGTGATTTCTCCTTAATCTGCTGCAGTCTGGCTTCTACCTCCGTTATTCTACTAAACCAGCTCTACTCAGGGACACAAGCAACCTCCACGGCTGCAGCTGACTTAACCTGACAGTTTGACACTGTTCACAATCTTGTTTACTCTTTCCTTGGCATCTTGTATACCACAGCTTCCTGGTTTTTTTTCTGCTTCTCAGGGTGCTTATTCTTGTTCTCCTTTATAGACTTCTGCTGCCTTGTTTTTCCCATAAAATGTTATTTACTTTACCATTCAGTCCTAGTCATTTTCTTTTCACCTTTTTTTTCCATTTATGTATTTGGTATGCAGCTCAGACTCACAGTGATCCTCCAGTTTTTAGCCTTCCCAATGCTGGGATTACAGGTGTCTGCCACTATACCCTGACTCATTCACTGGTTCAGCACACCCTGGGGGCCAGCCTGGCATGGCATGTGGGGCTGGGAATCGAACCCTGGTCTCTGAGCTCACCAAAGCAGGCTCTTAGTCTGCTGAGCTATCTTGCTGGCTTTTTTGTCTTTAAAAATTGTATATTTTTATTATAACCAGTTACCATTTTTGTTGGGAACATAAATAGAGCCTTTGGATGGATACCAGAATATCTATCCACTCCTTGAAGTTTTTTATGTGAAATTTAGCATGTTTGTATAGAGGACTTCACTGTTTATGATGTTATTGGATTTTAGATTCAAAGAGGGCCAAAAATAATCATGTCTACCCTGGTGCTTGCCAAGTCTCTGTATAATTATTTTCTCAGTGTTCCAGTCCTAAGGAATCTTTTTCATCTTTTTAGTTCTTTGAACTTCCCTTTTTTCATGTGTGTTTATCCCTTGGGACAGTAACCTACATGTAATTTTCTCCATTTCCTGTCTCTGGTAGTCAATAAGAATGCTTTAAAAGTTTTTTTTTTTTTTTTTTTTTTTTTTTACCATAATAGGGAAGAAACCTGTTTTAGGGAGCTTTTTGCTGTGTTTGATACCATTTTTTGACATCTGCTGTAGTTTTTTTCCTTAATATTTTACTGTGAAATTTTTTAAACACATGTAAGATTTAAAAGAACTCAGAGGAAAGTGATTGACAATGTATAGTGTGCTGAAGGAGAGTCACCTAGAGAAAAAAAAATCTCTCAGGCTTTTACAGAGAACAAATTGGTCAGGCAAGGCCATGACTCATCCAGATAGGTGACACTAACAGAAGATCTAAGGTGCTGTACATGGTTCCAGGGTAAATCCTGAGGGGATTTGACTGACCCTGTCAGATAGCAAATGTTACATGTTTAGTTGTATCGATCTTGCTTTACTTGGTCTTACCCTCCAACAGAAAAGTGTAACCACAAGATATAAAAAATAAAGCTATATATTAATATGCTGAGCTATAGAAGGCTCAAGTCAACAACTTCTCACAATTGCCAGATGTGCTGATAACTCATTACTATTAAGGATTATTGGTCTATATTGGGTTATTTTGCTGAATTCAAGTACCTACAATCTTTGGATTGGCATCAAGTATGAAAAGGTCCTTTAAAGACTTCTCCAAATACAGCTTCTCTAACTGCAATGGAACACGCAACTCTGACAAAACAAAACAAAAAAGGGGAATATGTTGGGAGCCGTGGAAGCTAAGAAAACGATTAAAATGTGTAGTTGAGACTAGACCTCAGTGCCTAAAGCAAGCAAGCTACCTCAGTCCTGAGATAAACATCCTGTCTGGTTAAAGTCAGCTATTAGTCTGTAGGAAACCTTGTGTCACATGTTACTAACTGTGCAAAAGCATAAATAAAATGCTGTTTTGTTGTGAAAAATATATATATGTATACACAAGATAGTTAGGATAGATGTACAGCTAGTTTTTCTTAGTTCATTGAGGAGAAAGGTTTGTACTAATATTGTTTAGACAAGATACCATGTCTACATCTTGTTCTCCGAGTACTATGAAGACAACAATATGCAATGTATTAATTGTTCTAACTGTCCTACTAACCTACTTTGAAATTGTTTCATTGCTATTTTATATTTTTTCTCATTAAAATGAATAATAATAATAATGATGGAACTCAGGACCTTGCACTTGCCAGGCAGGCACTTGTGCCCCAGGCCCAGGAACAAGTCTTATGCTTTCATTTTTATTTGAATTGCTGATTATAGAGCTCATGTATGGAGTTTCCTAAAGTTTCCCACCTGTTTTCTAGTGCGGCTGTACCCTGTTACACATCTGCCAGTGATGCAAGTCAGCTTGCTCTGCATTCTTGGCAGGGATTTCTGTCCTCATTCTTTGTACTGGGTAGATATCTCATTGTAGTTCAAAGTTGCATCTTGCTGATAATAAATGAGATTAATAAGCACTTTTCCTGTCTTTCATGGCTATTTGTGTATCTTTGTGAACTGTTAACATTAGTTAGTTGCTTTTTGTTTATTAAGTTGAGGGAAATCTTTGTATATCTTGCAATCTAGTGTTTAGCCAGATTCGTGTTTTGTGACTGATCTTCCAGATGATGGGTTATCTGTTTATTTTCTTCATAGTTGTGTTTTGGAGAGCAGTGTTTAATTTTTGACCAAGCTGTCTTTGTCAGTTTTTTATGATCAGGATTTTATGTGTTCTGTTTGGGAATTTCAAATATAGGATATAAACAGTTGGAAACAGTTTGGTGGTTTCTTAAAAGTTAAGCCAAATCCTACCGTATGATTGGCCTCTCTACACTTGAGTAGATTACAAAGATTTTTTTTTACATTATCTTCTGAAAATTTGCTTTTTTATAAATAATAGGGAGTATAAACATTTTAGGTTTTTAATTTGATATGGGGTATAGCTTATAGTTGAAAAGTCAGATAATGAAAACAATACCACTACTACTACTACTATATATTATTTTTCTCCCCTCTCTTATTCTCTGTTTTTTGGAAGTTTTGAACATAGACAAAAATAGAATTGTATAATGAACACCTGCGTACCTTTCCCTTAACACATATAATGCTAAAATGAGATATTTTGTATTACTGAAGTATTCTCACACCCAACAAAGCTGAACTTACTTTGGTAATCTCGTCAAGTTCACATTCCAGTATCCTTGAATTAAAATATATGTGTATATGTATTTTTATGCTTGTTCAGATAAAATATGACTTTGATTTTTGTTTTTTGTAGTGGAGAGCATTTTCATTCCTGCATCTCTTCTTTTTTTCCTCTGTAATTTACTTGAAGAATTGGAAACTAGTTTTGTACAACAATCTAGTTTTGTTGATTACTGTCTGTTGTTATTTAGCTTATTCCCCGGTCCAGTGGTGGCACACCTATGGCCTGTGTGCCACAGGAGGATGTTTGTGTCATTGAAAGCTAAAATGTTCACCATAACTTCCCTTGCCCCTCCCTTTAGGAAGAAGAGTACTTCCTGTAGCATCACATAGGGCTATTTTACCTTGTACTAATGCCAACCTTGATCTGTGGGCTTAAGTGTTGGCAACCTGAGCTTTCCCTTGTCACTGTCAAACCTTTCTTCTAATAGTGCTAGCATTCACAGATGATCATTTCCTGCGTAAATGAGCTTTGGAGCCATGAGGTGCTTTTAATAGAGTACATGTAGCTGGATGAGGTGGCACACACCTGTAATCCCAGCTCTTGGGAGGTTGAGTCAGGAGAATCTCTTTGAGTTTAAGGCCAGTGTAGGCCAAACAGTGAGTTCAAGTCCATCTGAAGTATATAGGAAGACCCTGTCCTCCCCTCCCAAAGTACCAGTGTACAGGTATTATCAAGGCTCTGCTATAATCACAATAAAGTAGGGCAGTATCTGTTTTTGATCAAAATTCTCAATGGAATAATATTTCAGAGCCCGGGAGATGGCTCAGTAGGATAAACGCTTGACTGGCAAACTCAAGGATCTGAGTTCAATCCCCGGTTCTGCCAAAAAATAAAATAAAATAAAATCACTTGATAGTCTTCTCTTAAAAAATAATAGTAATAATATTTCAGAGGTAAAATTACAGATAGTAACAAGCTTATAGATTGTACATTTCATAGTGAGGTTATATGAAGAACTAACAGCTTTTTAGCCATAGTAGATTTAGAGCTCTTAGCATCAAATCATATATGCTAAGACTGCAGGTGACAAAAAAGAATTTAGATGTACTCTTAGAGCACTTTTATTAATGAGATATCAAGAGGTTGGCAATGTATACTGTAGTTTCTTTTTGTTTTATGTTAAGAGAGAATTAAAGCATAGCAATTTATGAATCATAATCCATTTATAGAAATTATATTTGAGCTTGGACATTAGGAAATTAAAAAACAAGCATTTGAGAAATACTGTGTTGGCTTCTTT
Organism: Octodon degus; assembly: GCF_000260255.1. NCBI lineage: Eukaryota > Metazoa > Chordata > Mammalia > Rodentia > Octodontidae > Octodon > Octodon degus. Next base: position 1,762,269 of record NW_004524717.1, on the reverse strand, counting down.
TCATTGCTCTTGGACACAGCTACTGGAGCAAATGGTTTAAGAAAAGTACACAGTAGGAGGTTCCAGCCCCTGGCAGCCTGGAGCCAGGGTGCTTATTCTGTGTTCACTTGGGTGGGAAGCAACCACTGTCTCCCTCTGCTGCCCCCACCCTAACTCTGCTTTGAGTACAGAGCCAGTCCCCTAGAGGGGAGGGAACAACTGGAGTGCTTTAGGGCTGGGGAGCCTGAGACCTGCTCCTTCCCCAGCACCATGGGCAGAGCAGGATGGGCGGCTGATGGTGGGGCTTTGCATCAGAGGTCTGCACAAGGCCATCTCTGGCTGTAACCAAGTAGTTGGGTCTGTAGCCTGCTCCGGGCCCCACAGAAGGTCTGTGGACAGGCAGTGTGCCTGTTTCCTTTGTTCCTTGGCTTCTTTACACATGAGAGCCCACACACTGGAGGATGGGTGTCCTGTCTAAGAGACTTGAGTGACCATTTTTGGAACCAAGAAGCATCAAGTTCTTAAAAAACTCAAAAGTGATTCTAAAAGCACTTGATACTGTGGAACGTGGAAATTTTCTCAATGATAGATTAACTTGTTTTTCTTTAATAGGAGAATAAAAAATATTTCAAACGTAGTGAACTTGCAAAAAAAGAAGAGGAAGCATATTTTGAAAGATGTGGCTATAAGGTATGAATGACAGCTTTTATGTTGAATTTTATTTTTATGAGTTTAATTTTATGTAGCTGTTATTAAAGAACAAAATTATTGATCTGTGTTCAATTTATCAATGTTATATATTAGCCTATAAGTGAGAAGCCATCTGGAGAGGTATGAGTTTTTGTTTTTGCTTTTTTAAAAAATAATTTTTTGAATTCAGGAAAATATATGCATGACTTTCGGCTTGGAATGGTTTGGCTTTTGTGGACAGCATGAAGTGGCTTGAGATGAAAGCTTGAATTTTTTTTAATATATATATATATAAGTACTGGATATGATACTGTCTTATTTTATCTGCTCCACTCCTCCTTGCCCTCACCTCTCCCAATAAAACTGTTTCCAAAGAATTCAAAACATTTTTTTAGGGATAGTTCAACCGCAGCGATGTCAGCAATGGTAGCTCTTTCCCTGCTTTCTCCTGAATATTTAAAGACATGATTTTGTGTTTTACATTGTTAATAATTTCATCTGGGCCCTAACAAAGTAGTTCTGCACATACCCCACAGACATTTTTGTTATAAGGTGCACTATTTCAGATACTGCTCTGTCTACAGGATAGGAGATGTAATTGTGAGATACTGTTTTGAAACAAATGAGATATCTGAAAAGCTTTGCTTGTATATTTTAGAAACATAAAGTATTTTGAGGTCAACTAGTTGATATACTGGGTGTTTTATTGGAAGGGGTTAAAGATGACAAGGTGGAGAAGTTCCATTTAAGTCATTTTAAAAGAAGAGGAGTTGAATAATTTTAACTCACAGTTAAGAGGTTCTTTTGAAATACTTTTTCTAACTCAAATTTGAAATTAACATTTTGCTTGTGAGAGGTCACTCAATATAAAGTAATATTCCTGTGCATGTAACAGGGAAAATTGTGGAATTTATGTGACAGCATTTCTAAGGAAGCATGAGGAATGCAAATGGTGCACATATGCATTTGGCTTTGTAGTATTGGGTAAGGCAAGACTTAAAGAAAATGTAGTTATACTTTTGATAGGCTTTTTAAATAGGAAAGTTTGAATTTATGTACTTCGATGTTTTTCCATGAAGATGCTGATTTCATTGGCTTCTAGTCCAGGAAATTAAAATACATTTATATAAATGATCAGTGGGTAGATATTTAGAAAGTTTATTTTTTCCCAGTTCCTTTGTCTATTATTTCCCAGTTTAGTTCTTGTATCATTTTTCTTAGTTTGTCTAGTGGTAGAAATAATTGTGTGTGTGTGTGTGTGTCAGAGAGAGAGAGAGAGAGAGACAGAGAGAGAGAGAGAGAGAGAGAGAGACAGACAGACAGACAGACAGACAGAAACAGAGACACACACAGATACAGAGACAGAGGATTGAACCAGGGAGTGCTGAGGTACATCCCAGTCCTTTTTATTTAATCTTGAGAATAGTTTTGTTATGTTGCCCAGCAGGCCTTGAACTTGCAATCCTTCTGCCATAGCCTCTTGTGTAGCTGAGATTACAGGTGTGTGCCACTGCTCCCTGCGAGAATTCTAATTTTTTGCTCTCCCAATATTGTCTAGCTCAGGCTTGACCTAGAATAAGAATCATTACCATAAGTAAGTCAGTTGACTTATTTTTAGATCTCTAAATTTGAATCTTTTCAACTTTTTGATAAGGTAGGAAAATGTAGCATAGGATCAGTTTTTACTATGTTTACTGTCTGGTGATATAAGGGGCCCTTTTTGCTTATATGAAGGAATGCGCTGGACCAAGTTAATGACTGTGATAATATTGTTTGGAACTTTGAGTCCCACTGACAGAGTCTCTTAGATCTTTTCCCCAGAGACATTAACTACCTTTATACAATTAAAAATGCTTTCTTCTTGAAGTTTTGGGGCAGTAACCTGTGCATATGTGCTTAGAAATGAACCACAGGTGTTTCTTTCTAAAAATGTTTTTAGTACTTCTTTCCTGGTGGCAGTGATGATGTACTATGCATTGCTTTTATGCCTTTATTGTTACTAGTTACACTTTTTAAGGCTTGGTGCTGATTTGACTTATGGAAAATCAAAAATCTCCCTGATGTTACCTCAGTGTCAATTGGTTATGATAAATGTGACCATTAAACATATAGAATCATGAGTTGTATAATTTTTACCCTGTAGTTACTTTAAGTGCATGTATTTGTCTTGATGTTGACCTTTAATGTTCCTTTGACTGTTACCTTCCTGCAGCATTTAGAATTTGCCTTGGGTAGATGAAAAACAACTCAGTATCTTTTTATAGACTACACACTGGCTTTATACATGGCAACTTGGTCAGAAGATTTGAGAAAATGTATGAACTTCTCTCCCCCACCCCCTCAGGTTTATATGGCAAGAACGCCTGCTCTTTCCTTGGGTGGGTTGCGTAGAGAGAACATTTTCCATTATTTTGCTATAAGATTTGTAGCTCAGTTTGTGGGCCAGCTCTGCATACCATTGGGATTTTTTTTCACTTGTCCAGTAGTCACTTCTCTACCATTGCAGTATCTTTCAAAACGAAAAAGAGGGAAAAACTAGAGCTTAAAGCTTCATAGACTTTTTTTGGAAAGCAATTATTTTCTTTAGTTCTCCTATTAAAGCTGAGAAACAATTCAATAAGACAATTTCTCAAAAAGGAGAAGCAAATTATTTTAAGGAAAAGACTATACACTTTTAGAGTCTGGGCAGAAAGTGAGTGAGAAATCAGCATTTTTGAGTTTTGAATTTGGAAACCAGTACAGTTATATCACTCTTTTATAGCAAGAACTCTGCCTTATATGTGCATGCTTTCTACTTGTGATGCTCCTCAAGTGGATGTTCGATACACTCTTTAAGAGCATGTCCATTTATTAGGAGCTCTTTCCTCAGGACTGTTTAGAAAACCTTCTGTATTTTAATGTGCTTAATTTCCACAATAACTAAGGTGATAGAATGATAAATGTTAACTCTGTCTTTATAAGCTGAATTTTACTTATTTTGGGTATTAATATAGATACAGCCCAAAGAGGAGGACCAGAAACCACTAGCTTCATCAAATCCAGTATTAGAACTTGAACTGGCAGAAGAAAAATTACCCATGACTCTTTCTAGGCAAGAGGTAAGCTTACATACGAGTATTTTGTGGGAGGAAAGAAAAATTTCAGTATATAATTGATGTCATTATTTCCTGTGGAAGGTACCCTGTGCACCTAACACAGTTTTCTTCATGGCATTCTACATTAATCTCTGCTTCTTTGCTTCATAGTGTTATCTTACTTTTCAGAAAGAATATGTCATAAACCATAATAAGCATATATGACATAAATAAATATTAAATTCATGTATTCTAAATAATTATAAATTATTATAGCTAGATTATTTTAAGTCATATTTTGCTACTTTCATCATCTTTATTTATACATTTTTCCAGATTAACGCAGCTGCATACCTTTTGGTGGTGTGTAATTTTCTGTTGTGCTGTTGTGTGCTTGCACCTTAATATTTATACAACCATTTCTTTCTTAATGGTTAAGATTACTTCAGCATTTCACTGTTACAGATAGTAATCCGACCAGCTTCTGTGCCCACCAGTGGTGTTTGCTTGCATCCTCACCAATATCAATTGGTGCTTAAAAATTAAGATAGTCATGTGCTAAGAAGAACTCGAATTGTACAGAAGAGTATAAAACAGAAACATCTGTGCTCCTGCTGCTCATCTGCCCTGCACGCTTCCCTGTATCTCTGCCTTTAATGCTCTCTTCACCCTGCTGTTCCGTCTTTTAATTTTATTTATTTGTGTGTGTGTGTGTGTGTGTGTGTGTGGCCAGCTCAGCCCATCAGGGGGGGGGGCTGGCTGGCATGTGGTGTTGGGGGATTGAACCGTGGTCCCTGTGCTCTGCTAAGCTTGTTCTAAGTAGGTGCTTTAGACCACTGAGCCATCTCACCAGCCCTGCTGTTCCGTCTTATCATTGTGCAGGTATATGTGCTGGCTTCCTTCTCACTAATGAGACCTGGCTCTTTTCACTTAAAACTCCAGTTCTTTGAAGACCATTTTGTATTGGAGATGTGTGTATTTGTACCACATATGAAAAATTTACCCAGAAATGTGTGACTTTGGGCAAGTTACTCCTCCTTTCTAGTTCCTGATTTCCTTTTATGGAATGGGGAGAATAACAGGGTCTACCTCATAAGATTTTTATGATTACATGAGGAAATATATGAAGGTAATACATAAAAAGAGAATGGTACTCAGTAGTACATGATTTTCATAACTCAGTTTAAGTTAACTGTATTAAAAGCGCCTACTTTTATGCAATGTTTGAAGGAACTAATTGCACAAATTTTTCCTCTTTCCCTTTTGTCCTCCCTCCAGGTTTGTCTGTTTGTCTGTCTCATTCTGTCTCTCTGTTTCAGTTCTTTTAATTTTTGATTGACTCTCTCAATTTATCATCCTTAGTCTTTGTGTACATGCTCAGTTGTGGTTAGGAATGCATGTTAATACTAGGAGTAGGGTGTCTAGATCAAAAGGCAGGGCTCTTGTACTTCTTGCAGATCAACACGCTCATAGTGTTACTTTTTAGCTGTATGTTCCACATTTTTAGGATGGATGTTGCTCAAGAAGAACCCTTTCAGAGGAAAGATAACTGACTGAAGCTGCAGTGTGAAAATTAGGTGAAGGAATTTGGAATACCTAGGCTGAAAAGAAGAATTACAGATATTTTTAAAAAGCTCATTGAAGACAGCCCTAATTTTGGGAAAGCATTCAGTAGTCTCTGTGCTGACACAGAATAGAAGGAAAAAAGGACAGAAATCACAGCAATGATTCTCAATTTCTCAGTGATTCTCTTGAGGGGCCGGGGTGATAGCTCGGTAGAATAAGCACTTGCCTGGCAAGCGCAAGGGTCAGAATTCAATCCCTGGTTCCACCCCCCCCCCCAAAAAAAAAAAATCAGCATTGAGAAGCCACACATACCTGTCCAGAATGGGATGGGTGTTTCATGAAGAGGTGTAGTACTGTTATTTATCAGCCAGGGACTTGACAGTGACATTTTGAGGTCATTTCTACATTGATAGGAAGTAGTGCTAAATGACTTTCTAAATTTTTCTTAATCCAAGGGTATTAATCCAAGGGGGATTAGTTCAAGGGGGCAGACCTTCCAGATAAGTTAATATTTTTTGATAAGTTATTATTTATAAAATTTGGGATCTACCTTCATTTTCATAATTATATTTTTGTTTCTTCTCTTTAAAAAATATAACATACATAAGAAGTATATAAAACACAGTAGTATAATGGGTAGTTATAAAACAGATACCCTTGCAGCCATCACCTAAACCGTGAAATCCATTCCATACCCCAGGAGCCTTGCAGAGGGCCCACTTCATTATAACTCAGCTCTCCTCTGAGGCATGAGGTTTAAATTTCACTGTACTACTACAGTGCTTGCTCTTCAGTATAATCATGGAGTTACGAGCTGACTCCAGATTTTATTTTCGTTCTTTAAATACATGCTCTCCTTTACCTTAGTGTTGTTATTCCTGCATATTCTGCTGCACAGATTGCCCTATCTGAAGCGAACAGCCCAAGAACCAGAAGAGTTAAGGTTACTTAGATGTGATTACAACATACTGTACCTGTTTATGGAAAATTAGGAAAAACCAAACAGTATTACTTTTAGCATCAACATTTCAAGACAAATATTTGGTCACCTAAAATAATGTTTTAGTGTAAGGGCTAACTTTTCTTTGTTGTGCTTTTTAAAAAAGAGACTAAGGAATCATACTTACATAAAATAAGTACTCTTCTCTTACATTTTTTTTTTTTTTTTTTTTTTGTTCCAGGGATCAAGCTCCACTCTTGCAATCCTATAAGTAACGTCTTTTGTGCTCACATATGTCTTACAAAACATAGAAGGCGACCATTACGGGCTTGCCTTAGCTTTGAATCACAGATCCATGTCAGAGTGCTTTTAATAATGAAATTTGTTCCAGTGACATCCGAGTCAAACTACTTTCTTTAAAATAAGTGAATTTTTTTTTAAAAAAGTGAATTTTTATTTTATTTATTTTTGTGGCCTGCTCAGCCTACCCTGGGGGTGGGGCTGGTGCTGCATGTGGTGCCAGGGATTTAACCATGGTCCCTGTGCTTGCCTAAACGTGCCTAATCAAGTGCTTCAGACTGCTGAGCTATCGCCCTGTCCCCTCAAAATAGACTTTTAACTAAAATATTTTTTTCATTCAGGGACATCTTTGTTTAGCTTAATTGAAATGATTAAATATTTGAAGGATTTTAGGTTTCACTTAGAAGGATATATTTAAATAATTCATTTTTTAAAAAATCCATTCTTCAGTTTTAAGATTAAAATATGCAAACTATTTTAAGATGTTTAGATTTTTCCTCTTCAAAAATTAAATAATTTGTTGGATATTTGTTTCTCTTTATAGGTAATCAGAAGATTGAGAGAAAGAGGAGAACCAGTTAGGCTATTTGGTGAAACTGATTATGATGCTTTTCAACGATTAAGAAAAATAGAAATCCTCACACCAGAAGTTAACAAGGTAAGAAGTTAAACCAGAACTAGAAAAATTCATGGAAAGACATAAACTAGAATAGCTTGGAATTTGACTGCTGGTATTATTAGAGGCAAAAATGGAATAGTTACTGCTGCTAAAGGTAAGATTTATATAATTTAAGAAAAAAAATATATCTTAATCATACAGTTTAGTAAATTTTGACAAATGTGTACACCACCCTTATCAAGATACACAAGGTTCTCATTACGTAAGCCCCTAGGGGCCCTTGTTGGCCAGTTCTCCTATTCCTCCTTTACCCCTCAGCAGCCACCATTTTGAATTCTGTCACCATCGATGAATTTGGCTGGTACTAGTAATTCAAGTTAATGTACACAGTGTGCATGTGGTTTCTTTTGCTCAACAACTTTTTAGTTTTATCTGTGCTGTTGCGGATGTCACAAAACATGTTTTGTTTGCTAGCTTGCTCTACTGACTGCTTGCCTTATTGGGCAGACTGCCTTACTGCTTCACTTCTTGCTGTTCCACTGCCAGCAGTGAAAGTTGCCTGAACACTTTCAGTCCTCCGCATGTGCAGCGATCCCTTTCCTGTGCCCACGATTCCCTCTCCTGTGCCTGGTTGCAGTCTGTTCTTACCCTGTCAGATACAATTCAGTGATTCACAATCTCATCACGCCATGGTCCTGATCAGAATTACTTCTTCTTTTTCTGTACACCTTTTATAAATTTATATGTGCATATTCATCTTGTCTTGGTAGGCTGGGGCTATTTTGTTCTTCTATGTTGAGTTTAGTGCTTTGCATAAAAGTACGTCACAAAGGTCGGGGAGATGGCTCAGTAGAGTAAGTGCTTCCCCGGCAAGCACAAGGGCCTGAGTTCAATCCCCGGTTCCACCAAAAACAAAAGCAAAAAATAAATAAATAAAGCAAAGCAAAACAACACCAAAAACAAAAGCAAAAAATAAATAAATAAATAAATAAATAAATAAATAAATAAAATAAAAGTATGTCACCAAAAGGCCTGGATTTCATTCTAGGATTGTAAGTGTTAATTACGTGATTACTAACAGGTCTTTTATCCACTTGCACTGTAGAAACTGCATTTGTGAAATAGAGGTAGTGGCGTTTGCTCACTGGGATGTTGTGAGGATGAAGTGGAATATTCTTGGGGAGCCCCTAGCCTCACACATTATACATAGCAAGTACTTCAGTAAGTGTTTGGTCAGTTCAAGCTGTTTTGAGTTGCATGTTTATAAAAGAACAACAAATGACCAGGTGATCTTAACATAATGTTAAGTGTTAATATTTGTTGAGTGTTGATTATACTTCAGTGACTTCTGAAAATGTGCTCTACATATATTAACACACTTAAATGACATATTTTTAAGGCTTTTGAAACACTTCTAATATATAGTAATTTTTTTTTTTTGGCTTTTTGAGAGAGTCTTACAATGAAGTTCAGGCTGGCCTTGAGCTCACTTTGTGGCCTAGGCTGGTCTTGAACTTGGAGTGATCCTCCAGTCTCAGCCTCCCAAGTGCTGGGATGCTAGGTGTGTGCCACCATGCTCGCTGTATAGTAAATAATAAATGAAATGGGAAAAGTAGAGGTCTCCTGACAACTATAGACAATAGACGGTTTTGTTCCCATTTGAGGCACACAGAGGTAAAGGGACTTAACTGAGCTAGACAGTCCTGAGTAATTAATTGAACCTGGACGTGGTGTTAACGTTGTTTCACAACCATGGTGTGTGGCTCTTACTCTTATGGCTGATTTTCATTCATGCTGATGAAATGGAGGCTTCCTTTTTTTTTTTTTTTTTTTCCAATTTGTTGAGAACAGATGAGACACCCGCTTTATTCCACAGATATTTGTGAACACTTAGGGGGTGCAGAGCAATTGAAACAAGGCTTAATGTTTTAAGTGAACTGGGAAAATGGTTTGTGGACTCTTTGAGGGCTGATCACTTTTTTAAAAAAAGATTGGTTGATTGATTTGGTACAGGGTCTTGCTATGCAGTTCAGGCTTATAGTAATCCTCCTATCTAAGCCTCCCCAGCACTGGGATTACAGGTGTGCGCCACCACACCTGGTTTCAGTGGCCAGCGTGGCGTGGGGCCAGCACAGCATGCAGTACTGGGGATTAAACCCAAATCCTTGCACTTGTCAGGCAGATGCTTAGACCACTGAGCTATCTTCCCCACCCCGCCTGATCGCTTTCCCACTAAGGTTTGTTAGACAGTTCCAGTGTTTGGGAACATGCTTGCCAGATGTTTTACTCAAGTCTATTTTATTTTTCTGACCATCTGCTGACATCATGAATACAGTCCCTTAATTTAAGTATATTTGTAGAAATTATAAAGTGGACAGTGATGATAGTATGATAGGTGGTATAATAAACTGATATGTTTTGCTAAGTTCTTAATTACAGAGAAAAAATTGAACTACAACTCTTATTAAGGAAAAAGCAAAGTGTAATGTCATAATAGGTACCCTTTCTCTCTGACCTTTCTTAGGGCTTGAGGAATGATCTAAAAGCGGCTTTGGATAAGATTGATCAGCAGTACCTCAATGAAATTGTGGGTGGTCAGGAACCTGGAGAAGAAGACACACAGAATGATTTGAAAGTCCATGAAGAAAACACCACAATTGAGGAGTTAGAGGTAATTCCTGCACCCCGCCCCGCTGCACCCTGTCAGCCTTCTCTAAAACAGATGACTGAGTTGTCAGAGCCTAACTGCAGAGCATGCTGCTTTCTGGGGCTAGTGCCAAGTCCCTTCTTTGTTCTATGCTTTTTATGTTTCACATCTGTGAATTGGATTTTTTTTTTTTTTTTTTTTTTTTAACCAGGAATTGAATTCAGGACCTTGAGCTTGCCAGGCAGGCACTTAAGCCCTGAGCTATCTCTCTGGCCCTCCCTGCTTCCTGTTATCTGCCTTTTTATTTTGCTCTTTATTGATATTTTGGGTTTCTAGTCTTTATTTTTTTACTTTTTTCTTTCCTTTTCTTTTTACTTTATTCTGCTTTTAAGATCCATTCTGGATGCTTTTGGTACATTTAATTCTTTGCTTTCAATTGCTAACTATTATGACATTTACTGTATTTTAATTTTTGTCCCCCAATAATGATGAATGATTAGATTATTCCCAGCTCATATTAACTACCAACTGCTTTGTGATAAACTGTTGTCTTATAATGCCGCTGTGGATTGAAAGGGCAGGATCTGGGGACTTGGGCATGTATATATAACTTATCAGAGTACTGCCAGTGCCGGGTTGGTTTCTGGCATGGCTGTCCCCATCTGCACCCCCACTGACAGCTTGTGAGCAGCTTACATCCTTACATCCTTGCCAACACTTACCAATGTCTTGCTTTCATTTTACCATTCTGTTGAATGTGGGATGATATGTATAATCTTAATCAAAAATCAGTGTTGTGTCATGTATGTAGTATGTAAAAAATATAGCTTAGTTTAAAGATTTAATGGTTAGTCAAAAATAAGCTGTTATTTTCTGTTTCCTGTAGTTTCTGTGGTTTGCACGTGTAGCCGTGTATAAGAGAGATTATAGCTGAGGATGTCATCCTCGTCCTTTCCCTTCCTCCAGGACCTGTCGCAAATGGTCCTAGCATTTCACTGAAATAACTGGTTTGGTCAACCAATTGTGAGACCAACCCTCCTTTCCTTATTTTTTTTTTAAACAGCTTTATTGAGATAGTCACATGTTATGCAGTTTATCTATTTTAAAGTACTCAATTCAGGAGTTTTTTTGATGTGTTCACAGAGTGGCACAACAATCATTATAGTCTAATTTTAGAGCATTTTTGTTGTTCTTGAAAGAAATTTCATGTCTATTAGCAGTTACCGTTCTTAGTCTCTCTTGTCTTCAGATGCATAAAAGACAGCTTTGCTTTCTAAATAAAAGTGGCAAATCACTGTTTTGTCTTTTGTTTGTTTGTTTGTTTGTTTGTTTAGAAATTGCAGAAGGTTTTAAGTTTAATTGAGTGACATCTTTAACAATGAGCTGTTTCTAGTCTGGTGATGATCATATCTATATGTCCAGTATTTGTGCATATTCAGCTGTTGCTCTGTGCTAATGAATGTATATGATGTTCCTTTTCCTCAGGCCCTAGGAGAGTCCTTAGGAAAGGGCAATGATCATAAGGACATGGACATCATTACCAAATTCCTAAAGGTACATAGCTTCCACAAGGGAAAGGGAAGGCCTTTTGAATACTTAAAAATGTGTTTTGCATTTTTAGATTACAAGTGTTAAAGGTCAGAGAAGGACTTCTCAGTAAATATGTGTGCATGACTTTGTGGTATCACTGTGTATTTGCATAAAGTGGTTAACGAAAGAAAATGTATGTTTACGTTTTCACAGCTCTTTTTATTTGAAAGCTGATTCATTAATGTAAACACTTAGGAAAGAATCCCAACAGCAGAATAAACAAGTGAGGAGGTGTTTCTTCATTTTAGAAACACCCTAGGCAGGTGTGCAGCAGAAGCTTCCAGAATCTTGAATGACAAAAGAAGGGAAGGAAGAGAAGGGAGGAAGAGAAAGGGCATTGGCAGTGCCAAAGGAAACAATATCTGTCACCTTGGGGGACTGTTTCCATCTCTACACCTAGCCTCATATGGCCGTGATTGTTAATCCCATCTTGATTTCTAGACATTCCTTTTTAGTGGTCTAGAGTGTGAGCAGTTCCCAGGTGCACTGTAATGTTTATTCACAAACTATTCAGACTAAGATTTAAATTCAGGGAATGCTTTGACTTTTATTTGCATTTTAAAGACATTGTAGTCATCAAGATTGTAAAATAAATTGAGCACATGGCATGAGGAGACGGGGTGGGAACTGTTGCCCAGTTGTATTTGTCTCCTGAATGATAGCTTTTCTTGTGTCCATGAGCATCCTTGGCCTTTGCTGGCACTCAGATGAGTGTCCGTTAGATGTCTTGGGCTCTGAGACAGTTTTCTAATGATGGGATTAACAAGAGAAGGAATGGGTCATAGTCTTTTATTTTTGTGCCTGTTTTTCCTTCATTCTACATTAGTCAGGTGATTTGTTGGAAATTTTTACTTGAATTATCTATCCTGTGTAAGTAGAAAGTCTAAATGCTATAATCTGTGAAGACTGATGGAATACACAGTGAATATGATACACTATGGATGATCGATCTACATTGACTGAATTTTATGTAATAGGTAAACATTAAAAACAATAACAACAGCACAGTGAAAGTTTATTTCAAATGGTTAAGAAATTTGATAGCACTTTTTTTTGAGTGAATGGATCATCTTGACCCAGGAACGTGATATATAGACTAGTGGAGTTTGTGACATTTACTTTGAACTGACTGGACCAGTAGGTGGCGTTTAGTCTCAATGTACCTGTTCTTTCAACAGTTTTTGCTTGGTGTTTGGGCTAAAGAATTGAATGCCAGAGAAGATTATGTGAAACGCAGCGTGCAGGGTAAATTGAACAGTGCTACGCAGAAGCAGACTGAGTCCTATCTCAGACCACTTTTCAGAAAGCTCCGCAAAAGGGTAAGGGTCCCAGAACATGGTTTTGTTAACCTTTCTTGAAACTTAAGATATACATAGAATAAATGTCATTTGTTTTTCTCCATATATAATAGCTTCCAAAATTGATTATACTTTTTTTTCCAGAATCTTCCTGCTGACATTAAAGAATCAATAACAGATATTATTAAATTCATGTTGCAGAGAGAATATGTGAAGGTACATTTTGAATTATACTATGCATTGATGTTACTATGAGCATATCTAGGTTATGTGCCTAATACAATACTGTTTGGGATGGGAGTATGTTTTGTAGTACGTATAAGAATAAATACAGAGTCAGGTAGTAGAAAAAATTTTATTCTTTGTTTTCTCAGCATTGTTAGGGATTAACTGACAGAGCTTTAGTCTATAACTGTGTTTTTGTAGTCATTTTTAAAGTAGGGTGAAAGGCTCTCCAGAGTACAGTCTATAGAGGGGATGTTCACTTTGTGAATAGGATTGCATTTCAGAGTTTCTAGATGGCTAGTTATGACTTAAAACAAAATTTCCCACAGAAACAATATTGTGTAGATTCGTTTCCCAGAACAGCTATAAAATCTCATTCAATAGTAATTAATATAGCTGAACACAGGCCCTAGTCAGGGCTGCTCTGCCTCAGGGCACTGCACTAGCAGAGCCCCAAGGGGCACAGTTCTCCTGCTATGCTGTACAAGGGCTCTGGGAGGCAGTAGCAGGGTGTGGTGGGGGGCTTGTCTAGGGCCTGTGGGGAGCATTTTGAGAGATGGGAGGGGGCTCTTTTGGTAGTGAGGACAGAGAAAGAACAGTCTGTATGCTGGCACCAGAGACTGGAGATTGGAGATTGGATAGTGGCTGTGTCAGGCAGACTTCCCAGCTGCTGGGAGGGGAGTGGCAAGGCCAGCACCCTAGTACAGGGGAAGAGGGACTTCTGGATGACTGCATAGTCGGTGTGAGGCAAGCATTAGGCTAATGAGGGTAGCAGCAATTTTACTACTTGTAAGAACCACTTAATTCTCTCAAAAAACACATTGGTTTTGCTTTATAGTTATAAATTACGTTCTTAGTGTTTGTCAGCTGCATGTTTTTTTTTTTTTAACGTGTGCATTTTGTTTTTTGAAATTGTCCAAAACTTATTGTAAAGAAAAAACTCATTAAAGCATATACATAAAAAAATTTAGCAATGGAAGAACAAAATTAAATAGCATCTTATTCCACATTAGAAAAACAGGAAAAAAAAAAAAAAAAGATCAAGTGTGTAAGAATCTAGAATAATTAAAGGACTGAAAGAAATGAGAAAAACAGATCTGTCCTCTTTGAATTTTATACTTAGCAAACATACCTTTGAAAACTAAAGGTAAAATATTTTCTAGTTATACAGACTCGAGATATTCTAATACCTCCAGATGTAGCATATAGGAAATAAAAAAGAGCATAATTCAGAAGGAAAGAGAAGTTGCTGTATGCTCCTAGGTGAAGAATAAAGAGCTCTCAAAATGATAGTTATGCAGGACCGTATAAAATATATTAGATGAACCCATTTAAAAGGTCATTAAAGATTTCTTTGAAATGGCATCTGTCTTATGTTGGGTTATGCACATATTTTTTTCATATATGTGTGTGTGTTTAAAAGAGGGAAGAAGTTATATAAAGTATAACTATATAATAGAAAATAGAAATATGCTTTTTAAAGTTTTTTCAATAGAAAATAGAAATATACTTTTTAAAGTTTCTAATACTAGGAGAAAATATCTCTTTTAAATAGATTGTAAGTCACATATACAGTATAAATCTTAAAACAAAAATTAAGATTAAGCAATATTCAGAAAATTAAATACTAATTAATAAATAAAATGTTTCAAAACAATTGAACTTAAAAAGTTTTCATAATAGTAAAGAATTACTAAGAATAAAACATAACATAAATACTGGAATGACAAATAAATGACCAACACTTGTAACAGTTTGGGGATAGGATATCGCACACAGTTCTAGTGTGTAGTGGACATGGATAATGTCCGTGACACTTACTGGTGGCCAGGTGTCACTTGTGGGACTGAGCTACTGCTATTTCCTTGATCTCCACCTTGTAGATCTGGATAGAATCATGACCCAAAGGGTGCAGGAGAAATCCATTTGTAGAGTATGCTGGAAGTATCTTGTTGTTTGTCATGGAAGTATTTCACTTCTCCATTATACTTGAAAGAAAGTTGTGCAGGGTGTATCAGTCTGGGTTGCAATTTGTTTTCTTCCAAGACTTGAAGTACTTTACTCCATGCTCTTCTTGCCTTGATGGTTTGTGAAGAGAAATCTGCTGTTATCCTGATGGGTTTTCCTTTAAATGTGATCTGTTTCTTTTCTTTAGCGGCTCTTAGTATACTGTTCTATGTTGAATTTCTGGGATCTTGATTATTATATGTCTGGGTGTGGTTTTAATTGGATTGATGTTCTTTGGAGTTCTGTATGCTTCGGTTACTGAATGTCAGATTGTTGACCCATATTTGGGAATTTTTCTGCTATTACTTCCATCCATATTCTTTTTGTATCTTTGTATTGACTCCTTCCTTCTCATTGATGCCTATTAGTCTCATGTTGTTCATCTTTGCATTATCTTGCAGGTATTGAATTGTTTTTTCCTGCATCGTAGTTATTTTTAAGCGATCTTTTCTTACTTTTTCATTAGCTGCAATGGTGAGCTGCATGATTCTAAAGCTAATTGCGTTGTAGTGGGTGGGTAAGGTCATTGTCCGCCTCCTGCTTGCTAGAGTGAATGCCGTTCCTCTTTTATTATTTCCTCATGATTATGTCCCGTGACCAAGTGAAAATTTTTGTGTAAACCACAAAAATAGCAGTAATCTTTAATAATGTTTGGACAGTTCTCTTTGGGATTTTGGGAAAACTGAGTGTTGGAACTTTTAAATTTATTTTATTTTATTATTTTTAAAATTTTTTCTGGTACCAGGGATTGAACTCAGGACCCTGCGCTTGCGAGTCAAGCACTTATTCCCCTGAGCTATTTCCCTGGCCTTGGGAACTTATATCAAGTCTGTAGTTAAAGTTTAAACCCAGCATCAGTGATACAAATGTGTATCTATCCTCTATTGAGCAGAGTAAGTTCAATTATATCTTTAGAGTAGAAAATAATCTCCTGTCTATAGCTTAAGTTTTAAAATCATCTCTATATAACAAACACATGTAGGTGTTTGATTTTTGAAATTGAAATCTCTTTCATGCCTGCACTGCAGCCCTGAGAGTCTTTTGGAATTTACCTGCTGTTTTTTCTCCTTCCTCATAGCTAGTGAGACTTAATTTAGAAAAAGCCCATTTATTTTTATTGGTTTTTATCTTCACTTTCTGTAACTTTTATTTTATGGTTTGACATGTGGATGGTTGGGGGCCAAAGTGAAAGGTGGACTGCTGTCATCTCTTAGCTGTCTGGCTCCTGTGCCAGTATTCAGTCTGTGCTTACACATCTGCTATGGACCTCACATGCTCGGCGCAGCACACAGAATGCCTGCTGCTTCCAGAGGCCCAGCACTGTGCAGAGTGCCATGATTTAGGCTGGAACTGAAAAGCCAGTCAGCCTCTGCCTTGCTGGGGGCCACCTGTAAAGAAGACCAGGACTGGAGTTAGTCAGTGTGAAGGATCAGATGCCTGTGAATTCCAGATATGAAATTATTAGCTTTCTGTGCACAAGGGCCGGGAAGGAATTTTTGTCCTTTTCACTCACACCTTTAGCTTCAGTTTGTTTTTCCATGGGCACTTGCGGTCCTAAGCAGGGGATCACTTCATATTTTGATTTCTTCTATTTGAATGACAAGGGTATAGTATTTACAACAAGCCAAAGAGGTGGATGAAAATTGTCATAAAACTTTAGAACAATACAATATTCTTGTGCCTTCTGATCTCTTAAACTTTGCTTTCAGGCAAATGACGCTTACCTTCAGATGGCCATTGGAAATGCTCCCTGGCCTATTGGAGTCACCATGGTTGGCATCCATGCCAGAACTGGCAGGGAAAAGATCTTTTCCAAGCATGTAGCACATGTATTAAACGATGAAACTCAGCGGAAATATATTCAGGTAAGCAGTTTGGAGGGACATTATTTGCCATAAACATTCTTAGTTCCTCAAACTTAAAGTCTAAGAATAGAATGGTAGCAGCTCCTCTTATTTTGAGACCCCCTAGTGGATGCCTAAAATCTTGCGTAGCACTGAACCCTTAGTATGATAGGCTTCATTATGACAAAGTATTCATGATAGTGTTTAATTTATAAATTCAACCTGCAGATGAAGGAGGACTCCTGTGTAATAAGTAGGACATGGCACAACAGAGTGAAAGTGTGCTCTCAGTAAGCACTTGTACTTGGCATGCTCACTAGAAAGTCTGTGACTTACCTATGTGGTAGAAGACAGGGTGAACTGTTACATTTTAATTGTCTTAGCACTAAAATAAAATTTCCAGTTTACTTTAAAAATACACAATTTGTAGGGGCCGGGGAGATGGCTCAGTAGGATAAGCGCTTGACAGGCAAACGCTAGGATCTGAGTTCAATCCCCGGTTCCACCAAAAAAAAAAAAAAAAAAAGAACAAAAAAAAAAAAAAAAAAAAACACAATTTGGGAATTAAGTGAAGAACAACAAATTTATAGTATAAGTCCAACTTTACTTGTGTTGGAGATCATTATCTACTAAGCTAAAAGGGCATGGAAGGTACAGACTTGGCTTTAATGAAAATACTTACTTTAAATAGTAACAAAACTTGTAATTACATGACTAGGTCTAAAATGTTTGTAGTTATTTTCTTAAAATTCTATCTATCTATCTATCTATCTATCTATCTATCTATATCTCACATAAACTTGCTTGCACTATTAGTTTTCTGAAAATGTGCAGGGGAAAAAACCTAACTACATAACTTTGCCAGGTTGTCATAAATCCCAGGTATCTGCATAATGACTTTTGGTGAATGATAATTTTAAAACTTGAAGATGATACTCTGGAAGTTTACTTAAAATTTAAAGTTCAACTTAAAATTCATAGAGTGCTTTCAGATTTTATGCCAGAGAACATTTACTACCATATTCATGAATTATCCTGTTTGTATTTCAGTTCTGAGTGCCAAATGTTAATTTGTGTGTCACGCTTTATGCCTCATTCACAGGCATCACAGGCATTAGCATTTTAAATATTTCAACCTGCCTTCTCACTGCCAATTGTAGATTTAATAGAGTTCAAGTACACTTGGGCAAATTGAAGCAAGCTGCCATTTCTTAATAGCCACCAGTGACTGTATTAAAGGCAAAAGCTTTTAGTGAAAGATACAGTTTCTTGGTTTTAATACTAGGATACAGTTTTCATGGACTTCATCCACAGCATGGCCAAAGCTGTATACAGCACATACTCATTTGTATAGTAGACACATTTTCTGAAAAACAACAATCTGGGTCCAGTGATACCCTTGTGGATAGGATGTAATCAGGGCTCTTAGCTTGCTGGTGAGGAAGTCGTGAGCACTGATGGGTCCGTGTCTCCTTGGGTGGACACCAGTGGCATGTGGCAGCATTCTTAGCAACCTCAGTACTGTGCAAGTGCAGTGGTGGGTGCCATGCCATTTGACACTTAGGCTTTCCGTTAGTGTCACTTTATTTTCAGAGTGTAGAAATTTAGTTCTGATGTTAGGCATTGGTTTTCTTTTTATGAGAAGTTGTAATCTTTTTTCTTTTTCTCTCTTTTTTTTAAAATGTATTTAGTACAGGGTCTAACCACACAGATCAGACTCATAGTGATCCTCCTGTTTTTAGCCTGCCAAGTGCTGGAATTACAGGTGCATGCCACCACGCCCAGTCTCAGTTGCTGTCTCAGCGTGCCCTGGGCACAGCGCGACGTGGCCCGGTGCCACATGGCACGCTGGGGATCAAACCCTTTAATCCACTGAGCCATCTGGCTGGCCCTGAGAAATTAAGATCTTAACTTTTTAAAAAAAATACGGTCTCTTTTAAAACACTGACATCAAGTTTTTAAACATCTTGTGAGGTTAAGCAGAAGGCCAATTTGTGATCTGTGTCTCAAGATAAGCCTATAGTGCAGCTTAAGCAATAGAAGGCTAGTGAGCTTAGTGAAATTTGTGGTGACCAATACCTGAGTACTAAATTGTATTGTGAGTCTTCCTTTTTATTTGAATTATCCTACAAAAGGGAAATGTAAATGTATTATTTAAATTTTAAATCAGGGGTTGGCAAACTTTTTCTTGAAGGACCAGATAGTAACTCTCCTAGGCTTTCTGCTTCCTGCTGTCTCTAATCCAGCTACTGAGCCTAGAAGCTGTAATGCCCAAGCAGCCAGTAGCTGTGACCCAGGGACACAGTTTCTAAGAGACAGATGGACTGTGGACCATAGTTTGCTGATGCATGGTAATTGTATAAACTCATTTTCTGTGCTAAGATATTTGCTAAGGAAGTCATTATAAAATTAATTGAATTGAACAATTATTTTTTGCTAAATTGAGGTATGTTTCAACAAATGCTATAATGCTTGATCTTTACAACTAACCTTAGTTATATAGCCTGTGATTCTTGGTATTTGTAACATACACCAAGCTATGAAACAAGATCTAGATTTAGAACATTCCTGGACTACCCAACGTAGAGCTACCTTCATCTCTGTTACCAGCCCAGTGCTCTTCCTCTGGTCAGAAGTAGCCACTGATCTGATGTGTCATTATTGTTTAGTTTTGCTTCTTAGACATCATGTAAATGGAAACTTGGAACATGTGGGTAACTCATTATTTTTTCATTGAAATGCTGGTATAGTATTTGTTGTATGGAATGTGATAAAGCAATTTAGGAGACTTTCACCAGAGTATGATTTCATCCTTGGTTTTTATGCGTACCTCAGTTGATTTAAACTGTGGAAGTTGTTTGAAGTATTCTTATTAAAACTAAAAAGACACCACAGGAAAGGTTTTCTCACCATGTGAACTAAAGAAAAGTTGTATAGCTTATTAGCTCATTTTAGGACAGGGGTTAGATTTACATTGGTGGTAGGAACTTCAAGGACTTCGTTCACTATACCAAAATACAGATAGCACTTTTTGGCCCAGATAGGAAAGCTGCTTTTTTTGTCCATAAAAAAGAAGGAAGGTAAATGTAGGAAGAAAGTTAAAACAAAATGTACGTCAAAGGCTTGTTGACCCCTGTGAGTCCTCTTCACCCAGTTCTGGTTGTCCTGGAAACCTGACTTTTATGAATGGCATTAGCCAGCATGCTCCCTTGCTCTCTGGCTCCTGGGTGGGACTGGCAATGAGAGGGCCCTGGGAGGTTATTTTGTTGTTTCAAACAGGTTTGGGCTCTGTATTTCCCTGGTTCTTCCCACTAGAGTTCCTGTAGGGCCGCATTCTTCGGTCCCCAGTCATTTCTTCTCTTAGGTGACTGTTAACATCTAACAGTTACCTTCTCTGGGTTTCAGTAACTACTCCACTCCCTCGCCCCTTCAGCACTCTGCCTGCCCACAACTAAGGGTACTGTGGTGCCCACTCCTTTCTGAAGTCCTTGAAACTGCTACCGTCACAATATCCAGTCTGAGTGTCCTTTGTGTCCTGCTGTATCCTTTCAGATATACACACACTATTTGTATGTGAGCTGTGTTATACACAGAATTCTTTAGGGGTTAGAAGATTAAGGAATGATACTCATTCTAAATAGTTTTCCTTGGGTTTTTGCAATTGCAAAGTAAAAATAACTCTGTAGTACTCTTCTCCAGTTGTTTTCTAGCTAATTGTTTTCAGTAACCTTGAATTTGTAAATTCTATAGTAAGACAGTATTCCAACGTGACATGTCAGATGTGTGTGTATGTCCATGCCTCAGGTTTAGCATATTTCATCTACTCTAGCATTTACATACTTTACTGTCCATAGGACATTTGCAGATTTCTGATATACTCATGTATTTCCAAAGTTACTGGGAGTTGGGGCTGGGGAGATGGCTCAGCAGAATAAGTGCTTTCCTGGCAAATGCAAGGGCCTGAGTTCAATCCCCGGTTCCACAAAAAACAAAAACCACAAAAAAAACCCCAAAGTTACTGGGAGCATTGTTCATTGCAGTAAGCGCTCGCAGCTTGGTGCCCCATGGTTACTGGCAGTGCTTCCTGTGCACCAGTGCCCTTATTATATGTCACACATTTGTAGGTCAGGTGGCTTCATGCTATAGCCTGGTGCTCTTGGCTTTGATGAAGCATTTTCTAGGAGCAAATTGCTGCGTGGTAAGAACTGTCTACCCATTTGCTGCTTTGTGGAATAGTAATACAATACATTTTAAGAGAAAAACTCTGCTAGTGGTTATCCTTTACAGATACCACCTTTTACTTAGCATCACAGAACCGTAGCATATTATACTCACATCTTGAGCAGTGCTGATCTAAACTGCCATGCTTTTGCTTTAGATGACAGCTTACTTGCTAGGAAATAGGGAGATAGATATAGTAAATCTTACATTTCTCATCCACATAATTTTTTAAAAGGGCCATATTACCCTCTGCTAGGAAAGGCTGGTGGTCATATAAATGTCATCTTTTCCCAAATTAGAGAAAAGAAATAGGACTGCTACAGAGGATCAGGGATTAAGCCACCATCGTATTTCTCATTAGTGCCAGTAGAAAGTAGGGAATTGCCTCTGTAATAACAAGTAAAGTAATTTCTGACTTAGAATTCCCTTTCTAGCTGAACTGTAAGTCAAAGGTGAACATAGGCTAATGATGCTTCTGACAAATAAAGTCTCAAAAATGTGACCTCTCACATTTGTATTCTCTGGGGTCATCATAGCTTACACTTGCATAGCGCTTACTCTGTGCACTTGACAGCAGCAGTGTGCGGTAGAAATGGTCATTTCCTTGTTCCATAAGTAAGAGAAGTGGGATACAGAGACACAAGCCTCCAGGCCCTGCAGCTAGTAAGTGGTGGGCTTGAGATTGAACATAGGAATCTTACTCTGTTGTAGTTTGTTGCCTCTGCTTAAGGATGTCATCTCTCAGAATGAGGGAGACAAACGAACAGGTCCTGGAACTGAGATCCAGCTGAAAACACAGTGAGAGGAATTCTGAAGTTGAAGGAGAATGGGATGGCCATGGATGTAGCAATACAAGGGTGTCCAGATTGGAGCAGATAGACAGAAGGTTAAGGGAACGATGGGAGAGATTATACCATATGGTTTATTTTGTCATGTGTCTCATTGTTAGGGAACAGATCAGAAAAGGAAAAATACAGGGTGGTGGGTATGAAAGGAGAGGTCCTCATAATACAGACAAATATTTGGAAACCTTTAGGAGGTCATTTGTGAATATTGGTTTCATTCGGAGTTGTGCTTTGGAGAAGATGTATATGTTGGTGTGTGTGGCCAAGTGGGCATGATGGGAGTTAAGTCTTCTGGTTTTATGGTTGAAAGTTGGTGAATAGTGTATGAAACAGAAGAGTCCAGCAGAGCCACCCAGGGCTACATTGCAAGACCCTGTCTCAAAAGACAAAATAAATAAAATAAATATTAATAAATGAAAGTAAAAAAATCCACTAAAGTACCCCCAGTTTTTAAGCTATTCTCGCTGAGCTAGAGATTTAGTTGCTTAAGCATCCAGAAATAGTTGAAAATAGTTCCCTAAGTGGACTAATTGAAAAGATTTGTTTCTAGTTGGAAAGTGACCATATGTTGTCCTGAAATTGTGCACCTTTAAAAAATCAGGACTGTGTACTTTCAGTCTTTATAGTAAAAGTTTATGGTAGTTTACTAGGTAACTATTTGTGACTGTAACATTGAGTTTCATACCTTTTGGCAGCTGAGTTTCCAGGCAGAATGTTAGTACTATACAGTGGTACCTCCTCAAGTTCTTTCCACAGTTCTGGCATATTTACTTGCAATTTGGTTGTAGCCAATATCGTGATTGAATTCTGTGACCAGAATTATGGAAATAATTAGTTCGTGAATCAGGGTACTACTGTATGTGTTTGTCATAGAATCTGCTCACTGAATATAAAGGAGCAACAGAGATGTCTTCTATAATCAAGCACCTGAGATTCCAGCTCTTGTAATGGAAAATTATGTCTAACAGTATTCCCATCTGCTGGCCTCCTCCGAGCTTGTGGCAGTTCTTGTCATATTCTGCTGCAGACTGAGATTCTGTATTTCATCAGGATGTTTTGTCTCCTTTTTGTGCTTCTCTTTTACCTGTTTCTTCAAGAACCATAAAGATGCCATTTTTATTTTATTTTATTTTTTGGCGGAACCAGGGATTGAACTCTGGCCCTTGGAATTGCCAGGCAAGCCCTTATTCTACTGAGCTATCTGCCCAGCCCCTAAAAATGCCAAATTAATGTTATCACATGTACTTCTGAGGCTACAGATCACAAACCTGTGATCTGTATTCAATTCAGAACACATGATTAGAGGTCATGGCTTTGACAAGAAGGAAGGGTCTTTGTACTACAGCTATAAATACTTGGTGAACACTGGGAGCAACAGCAAAACAAAACAAAGGAGCAAAGTGAGTTACATGCTCGCTCTTTGCATTGCTTGCAAAAGTTCTCCTTGAAAGTCACCTGGAAGATAGCACCTCTCTACGCCACTCATTCTTAAGTAGCATGATACGGACATGCTGAGCACACATTAAGTTGAAATTGAGTCGTTTTACTGATAGTGACTCTGCAGTCATACTTCAGTTTACAGGAATAATTTATTTGTGCTGTCTTTTAAGGAACCAAGCAGATTTTGCAGAGATTCTGTTGTTTTGGTGATTTCATTGAATTTAAGGGTTACTTGAATATGTAGTTCTCACTATTACACAGTGAGAGCTCTAAGTGTTTAATGATGTTTTAGATACCTATTATATCAGCATACATTTTTAGGACAATTTTAATACATTCTCTCTAGATTTCCATTATTTTCTTCTGTTATTGAGTTGTATAATTACTGCCACCTATTCTGCTGTTCTATGATATGATATTGTTTCCTGTTGAAAGAACTGAGGATATTTCAGTTGTGTTGTGCTAGGGAAGAAAGTGAATTTTGGGAACAGTACTATTTAAGTACCAGGCAATGTGTACTTTACTTTTATACTCAATATTTAATATTATTCTAAGCCTGTATGTAGTAAGCTTTTGGCTTATGGGGAGAGCATTTCATTTTTCTTATTATAATGAGAACGGTCAGTTTTTAATTTTTGTGAACCCACAGTTCAAAACATTAAAGTAGTGGGGTCCTGGAGGGGTCTGCTGTTGTTCTGGCCTGTTTGTACACTGTTTTGAAGAATTTGAATAAGGACTTGTAAGGCACTGAGAAAAGTAGGAAGAATAGCTAACAACTAAGGATTTTTAAAGGATTGAAGGATGAGTTGAGAGAGATTGGATTGATTAATTGCGAGTGCTGAGGTTTGAACCCAGGGCCTTGCTTGGGCTCTACCACTGAGCTGTCGTGTCAATTTAAAAAATTATTTAGTTACACACTGGAGAACTGGCCAGACTGTAGAACAGATGGAAAAAATTTGGTGAGACAATGGGGAATTAACTGAGGGATTTATAATTGTCTGCAAGGAGTGTAAGGTCATAGTAATGGACATCAGAGGTACAGAAGAAAAGCCATCCAGCAGCCGCTTTCGCTGGACTCTGTAGGAGTGACTAGGGCATGTTTGGAATGTTGTACTTAGTTTTTCTTGTACTGAAACATTCTTAGTATGTAATATTTGGTACTTGGGGCTGGTGAGATGGCTCAGTGGTCTAAAGCACCTACTTAGAACAAGCTAAGCTAAGCAAAACACAGGGACCGCGGTTCAATCCCCCAGCACCACATGCCAGCCAGCCCCGCCCCCTGGTGGGCTGAGCTGGCCACACACACACACATACACACACACACAAATAAATAAAATTTAAAAAAAAATTAAAAAAAAATTTGGTACTTAACAAAAACCATGTAAAATATAAGTTACAAAGTGAATGATCAAATAAATATCAAAAGGTTTTAATCTTCTTTCAGAACTGGAACATTCTAAAAACGATTGCATCTATATTTTCTTCCTTTACCCCAAAAGTAACCATGATCCTTAATTTATGGTTATCATTTTCTTGTTTTTTTTTTTTCAAAAAATAATTCTGTCGTGTATTTCTGGCAATGTATTTTATACTTCTTATCTCTGTTAAAATGATATTGTACTTTATGTAGCCATTTTCTCCTTGTTTCTTATATTCAGCAATTTGTAAGACTTGTATATGTTGGTCTTTCTCAACCAGAGGTTCTCAGACGGACCACAAGACAAGGAAATGATTTGCATGATTATTTTCTGTCTCCCCTGAGATGTTCTATGAGTCGTGCCCGAAATGTTAGGGGCTTAGAGAAGTTATCCTCTTACCTTTGTTTGTGGCAGGGAGCACTGCTGCAGTCAACACCGCTCCCTGCCACAGTCCTGTCTTTTCCTCTGGAGCACTTGTGAGCTGAAGAAAGTCCAGAGGAGGGCGGTGAGGAACGGCACAGCTGTATCATCACCAACTTTATTCTCTTTATGCTCTTAGGGACTGAAGAGGTTAATGACCATTTGCCAGAAGCACTTTCCCACAGATCCATCAAAGTGTGTGGAGTACAATGCCCTGTGACAACCATGTGCAGCGTGCAAATAGCAGTGAGAAGCTTAAAGAAGCGGTGTACAGGCTCCTGTTACCACCGGCAGAAATGAAAAGAGAGCTGGAGCTTCCGATTTCCAAATTTTGCCTGCAGAACTGTGGCCACTCTCACATCTGATAGCAAACAGATTTTTGGGTTTGCTATCAGTTTGGGTTTGCTTTCATTTTAAATTTTGAAAAATTTAATTCTAAAGACTTTCCCAAAAAAAAAAAAAAAAAAGACTTTCCCACAACTTAAACATGGAGACAGCAGTAACACATGGGGATTTGAAATGATGGACCTAAAAGTTGGCTGTTAGACAATTAAAAAGAAACATTTGAGGACAGACTTAATTTTTCTATGATTTTCACACAGTCTTTTATGTACTATTTATAGAAAATATTTTTATATATTTAAAAAAAATGGGTCCATTGAATGAAACGACCTTTGGTATCTTGCAACATAATGTAATGTAAATGAGGTACTGTATGCTTAAGTATTTTTTTCTTCTGTTTCAAAGCTTTCTTTATCTTTGAAAGAATGTACACCATAGTATCTGTCTTCTCTTGGGAAAGAAGAGAATTAACAGTAAAAAGTGTGGCAAATAAGGCAGCATATTGTACCAGTCTATGTTCCAAATGGAGTTAACACCAGCAGGTCAAGGTTCTGGGTAAGGAAGTAGGCCATGAGCCAGCCTAGAACGCACATGTGTACCGGACAGGGTCCTAGCCACAATCTGGCAGAGGATGCCGGGACTGGGACTGTGGTTCCTACCCCAAACAGTGTGTCCTGGCTCTCGGCTTGCACAGTGAAGACTTGCATTAGATCTTGCAGTGTCATCCTTCGATCATTGTGACCGGTCACTGCTTTTGGAGCTGAGAGGGCTGAGTTACAAAGTAGAGAGTAGGATGCTACCTGACCAGCAGGATGGCAGTGTCAAATATTACGAGAGTGGAGGTCCTAAAGTTAGAACCTTACAGCTTCCCAGCTCAGTCACCCTGAGTACTGACAGTATAGCAGCAGAAAACTGAGGCAATTCGCCTAATCTTGGTAAGCACTAGCTTCCCCCTCTTACAGGGACAGTTGCAGTGCTGTGCTTAAGTAAAATAAAATGCTTAGTGCACTGCCTGGCAAGTGCCAAGTGCTCACTAGAATCTGTGGTGTTATTGTTGCAATTGTTAGACCTTTCATGGGCCTTGCACTTAGAGGCAGTGTGTTCTCATGTAATAATAGTAATACCCATGTTGTTTACAGTGACAGCAGTAATCATGAAATTGCTAATTAAACTTTTCTTGTATTTGGGCTCCATGGCTGCTTTTACTTCAGTAAGTTCTGCCTTTAGGACAGAGAATGGGAGTTAAAGGCCACCATTGAGAAAGTCACTTTGTCCACTTGTGGTCCATGTATATGTTGAGAATGATTGGTTCTGCTGATTACTTGTGAGGAGTTGGCAGAGCCTGGTGTCCTGAATTGAATCAGGGTCCCCACCCTCCATTTTGGAAGCCTTTACTTACTAAATTACATAGAGTTTGGGGGAAATTGAATGGCACAGGTGAGAAACAGACTTTCCTAAGATAAGACAATAATCCACACTTTGGATGTGTGGTCTTGTATAGGTCTTGCTTACAAACATTATTGAATAAATACTACCTGATTATTTTTCCTTCAATCACAGGCCACAGCACAGTAGTCAGTTAATACCATGTGTTTTCCCATTTACCCTTTGTTAATATCCCACATAAAGGGGTCGGCCAAATAGCTCAGTGGATTAAAGCA
This sequence comes from Octodon degus, assembly GCF_000260255.1. NCBI lineage: Eukaryota > Metazoa > Chordata > Mammalia > Rodentia > Octodontidae > Octodon > Octodon degus. The sequence goes on along the minus strand of NW_004524717.1, from coordinate 1,735,143 downwards.
CCTGCTTAGGTAGACACCAAAGCTGGGAGTTTGATCCCCGGGCCTGATGTGCTGGCCCCACCCCTGGGGTGCACTGAGATGGCAGATGAGACTGGGTATGGTGTCCCGTGTCTATAATCCCAGCACTTGGGAGGCTGTAAACAGGAGGGGCACTACAAGTCTGATCTACGCAGTGAGACCCCGAACACCCTGTAGCCCCCGACCTAAAATACCAAAAAAAAAAAAAAAAAAAAAAGCGTAAAGAAGAAAATGTATCATGTGGCACCAGTACTTTCTAGAATTGATGAGTATGAATAGTTTGACACAAACCAGAGGGGACATGTTCTACAGTGCAGTGACTGTTACGCATTTTGAAACTGGGTGGAGAGCGGAAGTTTGGAAGAAGCATATCTGTCCCTCAGAGAAAAGTTTTCTATTGCCCAGGAGTTGAACAGCTTCAGATTACTGACTGTACGTGTCTTGAGAGAGGTCGAAAAACAGTCGCTTTCATTCTCCAAATTATGGACATTTTAGTTCAGAATGTATGTGTTTATGTTTTGAACTGTTCAATAAAACAATAAAGATCCATCTTTAAAGTCAGTCACAGTTCTAAATACATTCTTTTTCCCCCTACCTTCCCATATATCTGTCTGCTAAAGGTATTCAACATTCGAATTAGTAGCACACTGGTTTTCTCTCAAAGGTAAATACATTATGTTCCTCAGCTTACAGCAGGGTTATGTCCTGACACCCATCATGGCTGAATGTGTTATAAATTGAAAATGCATTTAATACCACTGATCTCATTGTAACCTAGACTACTTTCATTGTGCTCAGAACACTTATTACGTTATCCTGTGATTGGGCAAAATCTTTTAACAGAAAAGCCTATTTTTATAATTTTGTAATAAAGTATTGAATAACTCAGACAGTATATGGAAGATAGTATATTACCACACAGTGTCCGATGTATTATACCCATCCAGAGGTCAGTGTACTCAGAGATCACATGGCTATCTTGACAACTTGGGACCACTGCTGCCCGGCATGGAAAGGGGGTCCTACGGCATGTAGCTAGCCGGCGAGAAAATTCCAAACTCCACACACGGTTCCTACTGAACACTTGTTGCTTTCACACAACTGTATGTTGAAAAGTTGTGAGTTAAATGATTATAAGTAGAAAACAGTTTGCATTGTGTTTCCTTGGAGTAACATCGTCTGCTGTGAATCCAGCCTTGTAATAGTCCACAGAAGTCTGGAAGTCACACCTGTGATTTCAGTCTGGGGAAATTTCTGGAAAATAAAGCGAAGGCCATAAGATAACACATAGGGAGAGATAGGAGTCGGGATCTTGTGGGAAGAAGGCAGAGGCCCAGAGAGACCAAGGCAGGCTGCCATGACTTACCATTGTTCCTGAATGCTCAGAATTTGGAGACCTGGGAAATAGGGTTGATAGTACTATCTTTGGGGGTGGGGTGGGGGGGATGCCAGGGATCAAATTGATGACCTTGTGTTTGCCAGATAGGTGCTTATGCCACTGAGCTATCTCCCTGGCCCTGATAGTAGTATGACTTTTTAATGTAAAGCTCCTCCTGGTGGTTTCTTGGCCTACTTGAGCACTGGGGTTTGGTGTCAGTAAATAATTCAGAAATACAACTGGTTTTTGTTGGTGCTGGTGGAAAGTAGTAAGTCATTGTGAAAGTCAGCAGCTCGGGAAAGATGAAGAAAGCACTTTAGACTCTTTGGTAGATTTTAGTTTGGGGGTTCATGTCCCTGGCTCCTTTCTAGCCATATATTACCCCATTCGTGCTGCTTTTTGTAGGACAGACTTGAGGCAGTTTGAATGTAAGGGACGCTTGAGGGAGCCTGAAATAGCTGCTTTTGTCTGAATATGTTGATGAGCAGAACTTCATGGATCTTGGCCCATCCCTCCCCCAGCATACCCCATGAAGCCCTGAAAAAATAACTTTATCCCATAGAAATTTATGGTATGGTGTCATGGTGGGAGCCTTGAGCCTAAAAGCACTTTCTCAGGGCGTACTGATGTAAGAGTTTCCAGCTGCGCAAAGCCAGAGCCAGTGCTGGTCCCCAGGGGGTCACTATGGAAACACTGTTGTAGCAACTGGTTTTCATCACAGACTGCATGCAGTTCAATTGGCTGAATTATAACCACACGCTAGTACTTCCATAGTTAATGCTAACTGTAAGTCTTTTGAAATTTAAGACTAAGTTCTGGGAGTATGGAATAGCTAGAGGAATGGAGTGCTTAGCAGCAACAGCTGTAGAATGAACTTACCGCACTCAGGATTTGGGGACCATGCTCATCAGAAGAAAATGTTTTAACACTGACCAGAACGGTTCATTAGGAAAGCATTAATATTTTTCTCCAATGTAAACTGGAATCCTTTATACAGTGTGCTTAAAGTAATCCTCATAATTGCTGGTAGTGGTTACTGTTCAGCAAGACCACTTCTTTTGGTTTATTTTTTCCTAAGCACCACATCTGAGATCATGGTCCGCCTTCTCCACTCCTCAGCCTGCATCCTGTCCTTGCCTTTCCCAGCCTGCTGCAATGGCAGTGAGTTGTGTTTGTCCTCAAAGCACTCTTCTGTAAGACCTAGCCAATCGTGTGACCCATTGTTGGGTCATAGCTGTGAGTCTGCACCTGGCTTAGCCTTTATTCCCTGTGACACAGAGTTAAAGTGGTACCTTTTGAATTTTTTTTTTTTTTTACTTAAACACAAGTCAGGGGACCTGCTCATTAGCTCAGTTGTTTAAATGCTTGCTTAAACAAAGCAGTCGGGCTCAGGATGCTGTGGTTCAGTCCCCAGACCCTCAAAGCAAACCAGACCTGCCCTGAAGGCATCCTGAGCCTACTGGGGGAAAAAAAAAAGAAAATCCATCTAAACACAGGTCACAGTAAACAGTAGTGGGTTGTGTTTCTTTAAAAGTATGCTGATTGTGACCTCAATTACGGCCATTGTTAATAGTAGCTTGAAAACATTGGTTAAAAAGAATTATCTACAGTTAGAAAAGGAAAGGACTGGTCAGAGGAATTTATGGCAAATGGTTTCCACCTTTTGTTTTTCTAATATAGCAATAACAGCTCTCAGGTTTAGTGTGAAACTTAGCAGGTTATAGAATCTTCTGTACTTCAAATGCTAAGTTTTTCTGAAGCAATAATTCTCATGTTTAAAATCAGGGGAATGGGGCCATGGGGACAGCTCGGTGGGATAAATGCTTGCCTGGCAAGCACAAGGTCCTGAGTTTGATCCCTGTTAGCACAAAAAGAAATTAAAATCAGGACTTGTTAGAGAAATGAAGTAACAAAGATAGGCAGCATATGACCTTTCTGAGGAGTCTTGCAGCATAGGCAGGCTGCCGCTTGGGTAAAGCAAGATTAAGCAAGACAGAGAATGAGTTGGAGGTCTAAGTGTGAGAGGACTGAGGCAGGGCTGCGTGTCTGGGGCCCAGTGAGGTGCCTGGTGGGAAGGAAGTGGTGTGGGCCCTCAGAAAATAATTTCTGAAGACCCAGCTACTGCTAGGTTGCATTTTAAAGTGAAATTCTTGAAGTATAACATCTACAGAAAATCAGAGTATGGTGTCATGATAAATTTTTCACAAGCTGAACAACTTCAAGTAATCAGCACCCAAATGAGAAAAATAATGTCTCTGAGTTGCCAGGAATCTGTACTTCTCAGTTACAGCCATGGTCCTGATTTCTGGTATCATAATTCTGAAAAGGTCTTTGTTGAGACGTAATTTGCATGCATCATTTACACATGTAAAGCAAACTGGTTTTTAGTGTACTTGTAAAGCTACACACCATGGTCAAAAATCTTAAGTTTAGAACATTTTCATCACAAAAACCATTCCTATTTGTAGCCCCTCCCCAGTTAGGTTAGTTTTGCAATTGGTGGGAGGTTTCTTCCCTTCTAATTTGTCTGTTTGTAAACAGCATCAAACAATCTGCTTAACTTTGTTTGGGTTTGAATTCTTTGGTTTTATTTGGGGCTTCTGATAGTTTATTCTGTACCACTGGGGCTTTCATTGTGATAGCCTCCAATTTATCTGTTCTACTGTCAGTGACATGTTTCTATCTTGGTTTTTTTTTGCATGAACATTTTGTGTGCATTTCCTGGTGAATGTGAATTTCTGTAGAATGTACAACATGAAGTGAAACTTCCGAGACATAGGGTATGTGTATATTCAGTTACTGAGAATCCTGTCTCACTTTTCCTAGGGGCTGTACCAGTTTATACTCCGATAAGGAGCATTGAGAATCCTGGTTATTCCAACTCTGGTCACACTTGACATATACTTCTGTCCTTTTCATTTTACCTCTTCTGGTGGGTTCTACTGATATTATATTGCACACTTGATTTGCATGTCTCAGCTAACTACTAAAGTTGGTTTAATGGCCATTTGACTATTTTATAGAGTTCCTATTCAAGACTGATTCCCTGTCCTCACCCGTTTCTTTTTTCTGTGCGAGTTGCCTGCCTTTTTCTTACTGATCTACAGTTCTTTATATTTTTTCCTAGGTTACTGTTGTGTGCAGCAGGGAAATAATGTACTGACTAGCTTGGGTATTAACATAATCAGCTATCTGACAGATTTCATAAAAAAATCATGTCAATTTTAAATGTTGTGATTATTTCTCCTATTTAGTCATCAGACAACACACTTAAGAATATGGGGTTTGGGCCGGGGAGATGGCTCAGTGGAATAAGCGCTTGCCTGGCAAGTGCAAGGGCCTGAGTTCAATCCCTGGTTCCAAAAAAAAAGAATATGGGGTTTGAGAGAAGAGGAAATGTGTGTTTTGTTTTGTTTCATCTTTTTGAGACAAGGTCTCACAATGTAGTTCAGGCTGGCCTTGAGCTCACTATAACATAGGATGCCCTCAAACTCAGAACGATTCACCTGCCTCAGCCTCCTGAGGGCTGGATTACAGGTGTGCGCCACTACACCTGGCTGCATTTCTTTTTTTTTTTTTTAAACGGGTATTTCAAGCATGTCGGCTGCATTTTGGTGCTCTACATTAGATTCTAGTTTTACAAGATTATTGATTCATTAGAGATTTGGCTGTATTTCTCTTCTGTGTAAGTTTTTATGCCATATATATATATATGTTTGCTTGCCCTATTTTCATTCTCTTCTTTACCAATAGAATTCTGATTCAGAGCGCAGCATTCCCAGTTAACGCTGCTTATTTTCAGAGGGCCCTTTGTGGTTGTGGTTACTCATGTGCGATGGTCTACTGATGAGATGGGGTGGAAGTCTCTGATGGGACTTCCAGACAGCCTGTGTTTCTAAGAGAAAGACCAACTGTGTAAATCTTGGCAGCCATCCTGGGAGAACACGCTAAAGGTGCAGAACCAGAGAAAACTGGTTCTTCGATGGCATTAGGAAGTCAACTTAGATTTTCTGATATTTATTAGAAAACCAAAATGAATAGGAGATATAGATAATAGGTTTCTATGCAGATGTGTGTAATTATGCAGTTATACTATTAATGCAGTTACGGAGGCTGAGAAGTCCCATCCTGTGATCAGGAGACTGTTGTTCCAGCCTGTATCTGATGGTGCGAGCACCAAAGAGCAAGAGAGCCAGTGGGGTACATTCCTGTCTAAAACCAAAGGCTTTTGGACCCAGAGAGGGGGTGGTGTAAGTTCCACCAGAAGCTGAAGACTAATGGCCTAGTTTAAGCTACGGCCCTTCCTTGTGTTCTGTTCAGGCCTCCAACTGACTGGACTGTGCTGCTCACGCTGCAGGGAGCCAGCCTGCTTTGCTCTGCCTGCCAGTTCCAGAGTTGATCTCCCCTTCATGCACACGCCCAGAGTAATGTTCAGTCAATTATCTGAGCCCTGCATCCAGTCTAACTGACCCATAAGGTTGACCATAACAGCTGCCTTCTCCCAAGCCTCTTGTGATACGAGAATGGTACTGGGTAAACTCCTGCAGTTGAATTGTCATTATAATTGCTTTAATTCAGTCCCGTAAGTGATACATTACTCAAATTTCTTAGCCTTCAAAATTCAGTGTGGAGCCGGGGAGATAGCTCAGCAGTACAGCACCTACCGGCAAGAGCAAGGTCCTGAGTTTGATCCCCAGTACCCAAAAAAAAAAAAAAAAAAAAAAACAGAACAAACTCAGTGCACTTGGCAAGTGTGCTATGTTGCCGTGGGATCCCGCAGTCTCTCACAAACTGACTTTGCTGCTTTATGCTAAGATACAAATAAATCTAACAGCATTCACTTGTGTTGGCTCTGTAGATATTAGTACAATGTCATTTTAGTTATAGAAAAACTGCAAATTAAGCTGACATTGAAGGAAGTTCAAGGATAACCAAGTAGGAAGCAGATGCCAAAGGACTTCTGGCCAGACGTCAAGAATTTCAGACACCCAGCCATGGGATGAAAGCATCTAGCTTCTGCTCCTTTCTCATGGACTTCCCAAATCTCCATGTGGATGAGAAATGACTTCCAGGGGAATAAGCTCCTCTGAATGCCTGTTACGGTTGTGAAAGATGTTTGAGGAAATACATGGTTGTAATTTCAGCATTTTGGGAGCAGTAACTCAATATGCTTTGTCTTTTGTTATTACCACAGTTCCTTCTGAGGCTCACATTGCACTCACATGGGTCCCCAAACACAGTGTTTTGTCCTTCATATAAGTTTTTTCTATTTTATTTTTTATTTTTTTATTTTTTTTCAAAATTTTATTGATAAACAGATAGCAATGAGACAGTTTCAA
>NW_004524717.1:1703371-1721078 GCF_000260255.1 Octodon degus | reverse complement strand
GTGGGAGAGGGTCCAGCCCACGCTGCGCCTGGGCTGGGACTGGTCCTGCCGGCGCAGGGTAGCAGGAAGCTCTCCGCACACTCACCGGACCTGGGCTAGGACTCCATATAAGTTTTAAAAATTGAAACAAAGTTTGTCCTATGTATGCTAGCAGGAGATTTGAAAGGTCTGTTTTTCTCAGATTAGAGTCTCAGTTCTCCTTGAGAAATGTGAGGCACACTGATGGCTATGACTTGTGATGCAGTGATGGGGAGGCTGGATTGCTGGTCCATAGGTGTGCAGTGGGTGAAGCTGCTGTCTCAGCTTCAAGCATACCCTGGGACTCTGTCATGAGGCTGCAAAACATATCCGCTCTTCTAGTGGCCTTGGGTTAGGTTGCGCCAACAGCAGACACCTGTAAGACTGGAAACTAGAGGAGGAAAGGAGTCTGCCTGCTCCCAGTTCTCCCTGTCCTGACAACAGTGGCCCAGCATTCTCCAGCACAGCAGAGCACTTCACTCCCATTCATTCCTGAAGCAATAGTTGGTTCCAGTTAATAGATTTTTCTACTCTTATAGAACAGGGTTCATCCTGCTACAGAAGGATAATAGTACTGTCAGCCTGTGCACCCCTCTTGGAGGCCTGAATCCCAGCTCTGTGGGTCTTGAGCTCCCAAGGCCCAAACTGAGTGTTGTTCCATCCTAGAAGAGGTTTTACCTCAGCTCTACAGGGCACTTCCTCCAAGCTCCTGAGCTCTTGTCTTGGTTTTCCTAGCTATCAGCATAGCAGCTACTTTCTGCCCTTGTGATCTCCTCTTTGATACATGGTTGACAGTTTATATTAAGTCATGTCTGGTAAAATAATTGGTTTAGGGCCAGCCAGATAGTTCAGCAGACTAAGGCACCTGCTTAGGCAGGTACAGGGACTGGGATCTGATCCCCAGTGTGCCGTGCCAACCTGGTGTGGTGGCATGTGTCTGTAATCCCCATGCTGGGGAGGCTGAAAATAGGAAGGATCACTACGAGTCTGATCTGTGTAGTGAGACCCTATAGATCCTGTACTAAAAACATTTTTTTTTAAAAGAAAAGAATTGGTTTGTCCTTTATCTCCTGATATAACAGGGAACCAGGTTTCCAGCTCCTGAGTAATGGCCATAGGGCCCAGGAACAGCAAGCCCAAGCTTTGATGGGTTCGCCTCACCTCCACTTCTCCACAAAGCATGTGGACTGCTCCTAGATTATGCAACCACCCTCCCCCCCCTATGATGAAGACTGTGGGAAGCTTGTTTTACCTGCTCTGGTGCTAACATCCTGTCCTGACTCCCTCTTTCCTTGATGACCATTTTGCTTTTCCCTCAGTATCAAGACCTGTTGTTGTCCATCCATTCGTGTCTGGATCCTGCTGCCACCACCTCAGCCATACTCACCAGCACCTTCTACTCTAGCACACATCTGGCCTGCTGCTCCTCCATGGCAAAACCCACACAGGAATCGTTGGAGCCTCTCTTTCCACACCCAGGCGAATGAGCAGCTCTGGAGCAGATTCACCACCTTTGTGTCCCAAGTCAGGAAGACCCTTGCTGCTGTAGTCCTTCTATTGCTTTGTGACTTTTCTATCCTAACTTGGCCCTCTTTTCTCTCTATCTCACTTGGAGGTGGCCTCGCTGACTTTCTCACATCTAGTTGAATATGAAGGCATCAGTATTGTTATGTGCCTGCATGTCTCCCTAAAGCCTCATAAGGTCATAGGGTTTTTTGAAAGTGGCTGAATATAGAGTGTGTGATTGATTTATGGTACAATGCCGCGATTAAGGGCGCTAGGATTACGGGCAGGTGATTGCTAGCTCAGCCCACTGATTGGATTGGCACTGCCCTAATCCCAGTAGACTGGATACAGTATAAGGAGCAAAAAGAGGCTAGTCTCTCTCCTATTGTTGTTGCTTTTGCTATTTTCTGCCACTATGAACTATTTCTACTCATGACAGCCAATCATGGACTGAAACCTCCATAAACTTTGAGCTAAGTAAACCTTTTCTCTTTAACTTTGGATGTCAGGTATTTTGTCTCAGTAACAACAAAAGAAAGGAACTGAGACAGATATTGAGAACTATTTTTACTTCCACACTTGTCAGCATCTTTTCCTCCCTGCTGTAGAGGAAAACACATTCCTTCTTCTACCATAGGCTAAACCTTCCACCATCTTTTTTCTCACATTCCTTCCTAATATGTTATGCAACTTTTATTTCTCCCTCTTCTAACCCCCTATGTAAAATAAGGCAGGGAATTTATATTTGTTTTGTTTGCTGAAGACATGAGAGGAAGAAAGTAATCATGGGTGGTTCCAAGATTTTGGCTGGCATGCTGGGGGCCTCTGTTGTCTGGAACTGGGCTGAGAAAGGCCATGCATGAGGCAGGTCCAGAGGGAGGGTGTGGAGCTCACTTCAGGATGCATGCTGGACATTCATGCAGGAGGCAGGAGGATGTGCAAGGTTGAACAAGGAGGTCCAGGACAGAGTGATAAACCGGGAGTAACCATCCCATGGGTGGCATGGAACACCATGCATGTCCAAGGATGGAGCGTTAGGACACTCTGAGTTCAGGAAGAACTCTCAAGGAGACTGAAAGGCAGAGCCCTGAACTGCAGCAGGAAGAGAGCCAGGAGCAAACCTTACAGTGAAGCTGGGGACCCCACTGCATCCAACACTGACAGTAAGTCACCCTAAGCAACCGCAGAATTAGCCTCTGGGTTTGGCACTGCAGAGTCAACTTTGGCTGCATTGGTGCTGACAGAAGGGGATGGAGGTGTGGTTGGAGTAGGTGGAGAGAAAATAGATGAATAAAGGGGAAAGAAACACAACAAGAAAGATGCATTTCTGCAGAGGAGGTTCTTTTTATTTTTATTTTTTTGGTAGAACTGGGGATTGAACTCAGGCCCTTGCGTTTGCCAGGGATGTGCTTATTCCACTGAGCCATCTCCCCAGCCCCTAAGGAGGAGGTTCTTTTTGGTGCATGATTAACCTCTGAGCTGTCCATTACTTCTGTACATTCCTTCTCCTGCCATTTGCACTGCAGGACTGGGCAGTGCCTGCACAGAGGCTGCAGTGAGACAGCGCCTGCCTGCACGCTTGCTGGCTGCCACCCTCGGAGTTGAGGTTCAGCTCCTGTCTGCCATGCTGGTGACCTGTACTTTTACGTGGTGTAGTGGGCCTTGCCAAAAACTCGTGAGCGCTTGGACTCGGCCCCTGGTGGACACTGACCAGCTGACCCCATGTGAAGATGCCCCTGGTGCCTCACTGGCCATCCTCAGCGGCCCCTTCACACTGGTTGTGTTGGAGTTTTACACAGAGCTCTTTCTGTGCTGGGTGGAAGTTAAGGACTGGCTGTTTCTAATACTTTCTCCTGCAACTGGGATATGTGTACTCTGCGTTCTCTGATCAAAGTAGGAATTGGGATTATCTTTTCACTGGGAAGGAGAGCAAGAAGGAGGGTGAGGTGTATGTGCGCATGGGTGAGAGGCAGGAGGCGGGAGAAGGAACAGAGCCATCCCGTCGCCCTGTGTACCGCTCATTCTTCGAGGTGGGTAAAGGAAATCACAGATTTCCCAAGCTGTGGCGTAATTACATATGCAAGACATGCACACAGTTCATTTGTTCTTTTTTAGATATAGAGTATTTTGAGATGCTCCAAAGGAAAGCCTGCTCCATGCTCTCTCTGGGTCATTATCTGGGGTTGGGAAGGAAAAAAGCTGTCAGCACACTTGCTTCTTGGTGGATCGAGATGCTCAGGAGAGTGTTTTCCTTCCTGGTAGGGGCCAGCTGTTCAGCAAGGGCTTTCCTTCCCAGGTGTCCTGGAGGCCACCTTGAATTTCCTGCTGGTTTCCTGTGCCAGGGACCCAGGCACAGGTGTACAGTCCCTGCTAAAGGTAATGAAGGATTTCTTTACAAAGGGGGCTTTTTGTACCTGAAGGCCCAGTGCCCTGTTGCTTTGGAATTGACTCAGAGGATGGGCATAGGGTTTGAATTGCGTGCACACACAGGGGGCAAACCGTATGGTCATAAAGGGCCTGGGTATCCATGGGTCTCTCTGGTCATTGTATACTGGCCTGAGGAGGTCATGGAGACAGACAGGAGGAATAATTTGTCAAGGCCTCTGGTGCCTCACTGGCCATCTTCTCGTCTCTGAGGACATGGTACCTTCTATGGGACACATGCATGACAGACAGCACGTGCTACAGGTGGCTATTGATAATGAATAGTGACATAAATGATGAAATACTGTTCTGACAAGGACTGACTTCCAGTCTCCAATCCTTTTCATAATAAAAATAATGCATGGTTTAGACTCTATTATCTTGTATAATTTACAGAAGGAAATCATGGTAGGTTTCCTAATCCAACTGAGTTTGTCTTTATTGTCTAGTAAGGCAATGCGAATATGTAGCATAGGTTTATGTTAAAAATAAATGAACCACCCAGGCCTGGCGAAGACTGCATGAAATCCCAGCTATTACAGAGGATGAAGCAGGAGGATCTCAAATTCGAGGCCAGCCTGCACAAACAGGACCTTGTCTCGAAATCAAAAGTGTGTGTGTGTGTGTGTGTGTGTGTGTGTGTGTGTGTGTGTTGCCGGGGGGCAGGGGGACATAGGATATAGCTTAGTAATACAGTGCCCCTGGCTTCAATTCCCAGTACCAAAACCAACCAACCAAACAAACAAACAAAAAAACCAATGAGGATGCAGGTACCTAAATTATAAATTCCTGGATCATGATTAAGCATTTATCATTTAGAAACAAAATCTCCAAGAGGCAACTGGAATCTTTTTCATTTTGAAAATGCTTTAATAAGTGTTGACAGCACTGCTTTGCAAAATGTAAAGGTGCTGTACAAATTCTTAATACAAAAAGAATAAATTAAAAGCAGAGTTCTTTTCAATTCTGCAACTTTGTCTACAACATACATCTCTTTTCATTGATGACAGCGGAACAGAACCCAGTAAAATCATTTTACATGCTCTACAGTCAGTTTTGGGAGTGACCTAATCTTTTCCCAGTATTAGAGTCCATTTTACACAACTTGTAATAAACTATCGACATTAATGGATATGTCAAACTTTACACCTAGTTAACTAAGCAGTAATTGGTCGTCAGATAGCACCTGGGTGGGGTTTGCTATATTTAGAACTAAACTAATACTGAATGAAAACAGATTGGGATTTTAACAGTTTCAACACTCACCTGCATATAACAAAATGAAAACAAAACAATCTGGCTCACAATATAGTCTGCTGTATGTATCTTCACCAGGCTTTGGGGTGAAACAGGCAACTTCTTATAGGTATCCGAAGAATCCAGTAGGGGCTTTATATCAGACCTGGGACTTCATATTTCATCTTATTTTGTTTTAAAGAAATAGGGATATATAAAGAGTTTGCAAGTGCTTGTATACATAACTATAGCGCTTCCCACCACATCAATCCTTAGTAATTCTGTTAGTCTCAAAGGACTAACACTATGTACATCTTCTATTACTGAACACAGCTAAACAGTAAAACCTGTTTTACTTAATCTCCGTCTTGACTACCAGACTATCATGATGTTTGCTGGAACTGCAATTCCTTCTCCCACTCCACTCCTCTCTGCCCCTCAAATCTAAAACATAATCCAAATTTTTTGGAGGAATTCCTGTCTCTCATCCTTGTTAATGAACTGGGCTAAAAGCTTGATCCGATTGACTGCACACTTGACTTCCAGTCCCTGTGCATGTGGTACAACCTACAGTGACTAAGCCGGTCACCTCCCCATTCCCTTTTGACTGTTTTCCTGTTGCAGTCTGATTATTCATGTATTTTCCTTTGAGGAAAGGAAAAAAAAAGAAAACATCGTATAATGCTTACAAATGGGGAAAGGTCACCCTTCCAAGGACACCCGCAAAACAAATCTGCTCTTTAGAGCTCTGTCAAAAGCCATACCTTCCCCCCTGCCAAGTAAGTCAGGCCCCAGATTCACTTAGTAACACAGCAACCAATGTCTGTTTCCTGCAGTTTTGCCCCTAAAGTGTCCTGGGATTAGCAGTCCCCTCTGCACACTGGAATCCCCAGCCCAGCTGTGGACTGTTCTAGGACACACAGTCCTGCCTCCTGCAGAGAAGCGGTGGAGGATGTGTGACCCTCCTGGTCCCCTCTTCTCCATGTGAGGGCTCCCCCCTGCTATGAGGTGTCCCACTCAACTCCTAGTGCTTTCCAAGCTGCACAGGAAGGAGCAGCATGGTTAATGAGTTCCCTCTGGTGACCCTTCTAAGCCTCCTGGTGTGGTGGCATCTATTGTAATTCTTGGATTACCCATACATGAAAAACACCCCTTTTCCTTTTGACGCCACAGCTAAATTTAGTTATGCTTTCCAAAAACCTATTCCACCCTGACTCCTGTAGCTGTTGTCAAACACCTTTCCAATAGGAAGTCGTAGCAAGGGAGGACCCTTCCACCCGATGTGGCCACGGAGCACCACATGCTACCTCTACGGAGACCTTTATGTGCCATTGAGAGTGACCCAATTCAGATTGTGCACTTGTTATTAGAAAAGTACTTTTGAGGCCTTTGAAGATGGATGGCTTTCGGGTTGTGTATTAAGCTTAGCTCAAAACACATGTAAACAAGCAGCTCCTGCCCAGGAGCTTGCTTCCTGTGTTCTCTCGGGGTGTCTGCAGACCCCGGGGATGAAGCACAGTGACTGCCACTGTTGTAGGGCTTTGGAGAGCTGATGTTTTTCAACACTGCTCTGCCTGGCCGGCTAGTAGACACGTGTAAGATCTTTCTACCTAAGGGCATGGTTGGGTTCTTTGAATAAGTGACACACAGGAGAAGTTAAATCTAAGCTCTTTGTCACACAAGTGCTAATGAACATAAAATGAGCCACAACAGTTAAACACTTGTATGGACTGCAATGTGCTTTTCCCTTGGTTTCCCATAAAACAGAAGAAAATGAAATGCCTTGTGCAAGAAAATAGGTTACACTTTTACTGGTTGTTTTAATAAGAGAGACCACTTTTGGCAGTTATCACCTTGTGTTTACTACGGCTCCCCAAAGGGTCTCAGGTGGGGGCTGAGCTCCCTGCACAGCCAGGGCTCCTCCCCAGGGTCTGTTCTCCTTTGTGTCCAGGCAGATGGGGATGTTGAGTGCACAAAGCCAGCCAACTCCCTCCTGCCACTGTCCCCGGGGCTGAATTCCAAGGCTTTCACGGTGCGGGGGAAGAGTGGGCTGTCAGGGAGCTGCATCAGGAGAAGACGTGATTTACAGGCGGCTGAATTACTTCCCTTGTGGCCTGGAGAAATAGTTTAGAATGTCAAAGACATTTCCTTGTGTAAAGGAAGTCGTCTTCTTGGTCTCGTCTTTGTTTGTTTTTGTTTGTTTAATCTTTGGCAGCATAGAACTGATTGTGATCCTCCGATGCAGCTCTGAAGTGTTAAGCTTTCTTGCTCTCCCAATGCCCCCAAGCCGACTCACTTAGGGATATTCCGGGGTGGGGGACAGAAGTCCTAGCAAGGCATCCTCTCCTTGAAGTGCCTGGTTGGCTGACAGGTCAGGTCAGCCTTCCTTTGAGTTCTCTGCCTGTGCTGCTTGTCCACAGGAAATGTCATGCCAGCCGGCTTCCCTGACAGTTCCTGGCTTGGGGGAAGCCACCAACATGCCAGTGAGGATTGCTGTCTGGCCCTCTGCGGATGAGAGAGCCAAGGGACACACAGTGGGACCGGAACCTTCCAGAATGTCTCCTCAGTCAGGTTTTTGAGGGCGAAGGGGATGTGGAAACGAGGAGAAAACAAAGTGCTGAGGGCCGAAGCTGGTGCAGGTGACAGTGCGTCTGGGTAAGGCAAATGAGAGGCAGTGAGGTGACTCAGAATGGCGTCGAGGCGGTCAGATGGGCCGGGCTGGCTCACACGAGGGTCCCGGGCTTGGCTTTTTCCTGCCCGTACCACTGGACATCCGCTAGTTCTGGATAGAGGGAGGAATCCAGGAAGCAGCTGTCGTTGTAGCTCCTGTGGGGGCCAAGAAGGAAGACATGACAGTGAGAGGGGCCTGTGTGCAGAGCATCCACCTGTCCTCACACAGGCCTCTTGGGACCAGTGGTCCTCTTGCTAGGGAGCGCCACTAGCACTCTCCAAAGCGCCTAGCAGAGCATGCACAGAAGGAGAGTCCACCCAAAGGGGAACCCTGGCACCCGAGCGTCTGGGACAGAGGAGAATGCAGGCTAACTCTTAATGTGGTGGTGTCCAAGCTTGGCCACATCCTGGAATCACCAGGGAACCTCAAGAACCCTGGCACCAGAACTCTATCCATACACGTGGGAGTTGGTCTGGGGGTGCTTGAGGTCCCCCTGTGACTTTCAGGGACAGCCACAACCAGCTGACTGTGCTCCTCATGATGGCTTCTCACCAGGACAGTGACTGGGTCATCACTATCAGACCCCAGGGGTCCAGATTTCATGGGTGGCTTTTTATTCCATCCCAGAAGGATATTCTAAGTGTGAGCCTTCCCTGTAGTGCAAGTGAGGTGACAGTCTGGACTGAGTCCTGACACTCATTAGTCTAAATCCATGTATTTTTCATTGTAAAAAAGCATTTCTTTAAAATACACAGCGAGGGTTGGTGTGTAGCTTAGCGGTACAGCGTGTCAGCATGCCCAAGGTCCTAGGTTCCATCCCTGGCATCAAAAATAAAATACACAGCAAAGTTTATACCACAAAATAAAGGATTGCAAAACTAAAAAGTATTACAAGTAGGTGTCACCACTAGTTTGGGTAAAAATAATTCCTAAAAATTCAGAAATGAACACATAGGTATGTAGAAGCAATGATTATTTCTAGAAATCACTATTAGGGAAAAGCTTCTCTCCATCTATCCCAAACCAGCTCCTCCAATGCCTTCCCTGCATGTGGATGTCTCCAAGGTCAGTGCTAGGGACACTCCTGGGGATGACAACTGGGAACAGACCCCAATCCAACAAAGCTCAAAGGAAATGAGTGTCACGTTCATGGCTCAACTCCACACAAACAATGTGGACATTGTATACTGTGAACACATACTAATAAAAAAAATAAAAATCAGTAAACTTAGATTTAAAGAGCTTAAAGTATATCTTAAACAATTTCATGAGCCAGATTACACTGAAAATAATCAGTTGTGCTCATCTTTTCTGCCTCACTGGCTGACTTGTCTAGGAATGAATGAATGGACTTTGCAGATGTTTCTCATCTGTCCCAAAACAAGACAAAACAAAACAGACCACTGAAAATGAGAAAATTCCAAGGCATCTGTGGTTTTCAGTAGATTGTAGCGAGAAGCTTGAGCTTGGATCATTGTAAATACACTGGGTTGATTCTGTTAAAGGTGGCTTCAGAAGTGGAAGTACTGAGGCCCTCGGTTATAATACGAGCCATGGGAGTTTTGTATTTAGGTGATAAATGGATGATTCTATTACATCCACCTGCAAAGTCTCATCCTCCTGACAGACCAGACCAGACTCACAATGCACCCAAAGACCTGAGGAAATAAGGGAAAGGACAGCTAGCTGGCCCTTTAGGTGCCACACATTAATTACTCTGGGGTCAGTCCCCCAACTGCCATGGCCCTTTCCTCACTGCTGCAAATGTGGGCATGGGTCCCTGGTCTGCCAGTGAGAGCCCTTAGCCACAGTTGCTGCTTAGAGATAGCAAGGAAATTACACGGGTGTCTGTTTCCTTATGTGTGAAGCTACTGGGAGCAGGGAGCAGAGCTTTGGATGGAAAGGAAACTTGGAGCCCTGGCCCACTTTTGCCTTCCCAGTTACACCTACCGTCACACTCTTAGGTGCTTAAGCTTGCTGAGCTAATCTCATTTTGATGTGCAGCTAGTACCAGCACATTTAAGTAATTTGTTAGAAATAGGAATTTGTTCTGGATACAGATGTGGTCCAGACCTCTCTGAGACAAATCTATCCATAGGGGCTGGCTGAGAGAAGCCTCTGATCTGAGCAGATGGCCAGGCCACACCCACCACAGTGAGTGGAGTCCTCGGCTCACAGGTGCTCAACCCATGCGGGTGAGGTGGGAGGTGGGTGAAGATGAAGTGCAACAAAGTGACTATTACATATTTTATAAATTGCCTTGTGAGTGTATGTTTCATCAAAAGCTCATCCTCTGTACAGCAATTAACCACTAAGAAGAATATATGCAGTGTATTATTTGTTGAAACTGTACTTTCGATTTGATTTGAAACTGTCTCATTGCTATATGTTTATCAATAAAACTTTGAAAAGAAAAAAAAAAAGCTCATCCTCCTATCTTATTGAATGCTGAGCAAGTCACGGCTTGCTAATAATTGAGACATAATATTTAACTCACAAAACCAATTGGGTGGACGCTGACCTGTGCTACAGGGGTCACCAAGCCAGGGTGAGGGGGGCCTCTAGATCTATCCCGTCCTACCTGTCCTGGGCTTGTACTGCTGCTCAGCACTCATTTGAAAAGACTGGACTCAACAGCAGTCCTTCAGAGCAACCTAATTCTCATCACTGTTCTCCTCACTTCCAGCACCCTCCCCTGAGGATTCTGTCCTGACTGGAGGAGAACATAGCGATTGTTTTATTTAGAACCTGCTGCTCTCATGATATTGCCCTCCCTTGGTCTCTGCTCTCCACCAAGGGGTGAGCTGCCCGGCTTCCTCTCAAACCTGGGCCCTGCTTTCCTCATCCCCACCTGGCAAATGTACATCACTCACACCTGATTTGTTGGTAATCTTGTCCTAACTTGCTTTTCAGCCTGAAGTTCTGCTCTTTCTCTATAGTGAAACAAGACTGCTGTTCCTGAGGCAGCCATAGGGTCATGGAGCACAGCCTCCGAAGGGAGTCCTCTCGTCGCTGAATCCCTTTAGCCTCTTCCTTTGACTTCACAAAGCCCTTATATACATGTAGCTGTTTCGTATTCCCCTTTCCCTGTTCTGATAGATTTCCAGATTGGTGACTTGAACTGAAACTGCAGTCTCTAACAGGGTTCCTGGAATATAATATGGAATGTGAGTTTATTTTTAATCTAATAAACTTACAACCTTTTACCACTTGTGCATGGTATCCTGGTCTTTTTAGGTATCGTTTGAAACAGTATTCAATTTCAATACCATGCAATCAGTCACTCAGCCTTTAGGGACTCCAGGGTTGGGAATCAGACCATGTGTCAGCGACGTGTGAATTCAGTGGCACGTGGTTCTGTAACCAGAGGGGTGCCCAGGAGTCACTACGAGGGGCTCTCAGGCAGCACTGGTGCTGATCCACTGACATTCTGAGGGCTCTACAGTGTTTGGCACAGCCCACGGCTGCCATCCAATGCAAGATTCAATTATAAATGGCATCTGGGTGCTTCTGGATCGACTCATTCTGACTTTAGCCCTTTGCAAATTAGATTACAGCGACCCTTTTCGTGAATGAAGATTACTAAGCCAGCAAAAAATTTCTACAAATATCTGTAGCATATAGAGGCTGGGAAGGCCTGACATACTTTGGGGAGTCTTTGTAGGAAGTAGGATTGAGACTGATGTAAGAACAGCTGATGTAAGAACATAGGAAAAAACAGTGTTCCATACAGAACTAGAAATAAGACATAAACACAATGGATTCCACATCCCTGAGATGTTTCCTTCTGGAAACTACGACATGGGTAAAGGCAACACATCAGCAGCACAGGTGGAATTGCAAACGCATGCGCAGTAAGAACAAAGCATTCCCTTACGGTACCTCTATGCATCAGTACTTTGGTGAGTTGGAGACTCAGACCCATCCATGATGGGTGAGTTTGCTGTCGCTTCTCTGAATAAAGGAGAGCAAAAGAGGAAGAGAAGAGAGGTCATGTTAGAGAGAGGAATCAACACAGACATAATTAGTAGCTTAGTCACACTGGAAAGACCCTGGATTACACATCAGGTGTCAGTGCAAAACTGAGCCAGAAAGAACTTTCGGTCCCCATCTCCATTACTGCATCTAATGACCTCTTCAGCTTCATTAGGAAGGCAAGTGTTGGTGCTCTTTCCCCATGGTCTCGTTTTCTTTTCACAGAGACATTGTTGTGTGTTAATGATAATTCAGCTCAAGCTGCCAAAAGTTACTTTCAGGGATTCAAATAGCTTTGTTTTAAATTTGTCTTCTTGAGTCCTCATGAACTACAAACAGTGAAAAAGGCAATTCACAAGGCCAGTTTAAGTGTGAGAGAGATTATAAATTCCAGAGAATGTTGTCAGTCAACCAAGTATTTGAATCAGAGGAGACTGGGCACGATGCAGAAACCTGGAGAGTAGGAGAAGTACTTAGAGATCGGAAGTGGCCTACTGGGCTGGGATGAGTTGGCACTCTTAATTCTTTAGTGTGTCATTCTTTTGTGACTCTTAGGGAGACCACTGGGCACTCAGCCTTGCCGCGGCTGCCTGGTCATAGGATAGTGCTGGTGAGAGTGGGCAGCGTGAGTATTGTTAATGGATGCTGTAGGGACAAGGGGGTAGGTGCTGCCAAAGACAGGAAGAGGCGCAGGAGTGGACCTCAGAGCGCTAACGCTGGCACAGTAGATGCTCTTCATTCAACAGGAGTGAGAGTGAGAGGCAGCACAGGACACTTCTGTGGCTGCCACATTTAACAGGATGTCAGGGGTTTTTGATTCAGTAAGGGCGCTGAGAATTTTCATTTCTGAGAAGACTGCAACTGGGCCTCATAGTGCTAGTGTAATGTCCACATTTTAAGGACCACTGGTACAGTGGAAAAGGACAAAGCTTGAGGTCATAGCCTCCAGAGATGTGACTTGGGGCAAAGCTGTTATATTCTCTGGTCCCTAGCTATAAAATTGAAAGACACAGATATTCTTCTTGCCAGGGGGCAGTGAGGAGTGGATGAACTCGTGGACATCAGAAGCACATCCGGCCTGTCCATACACAGCAAGTGCTCAATAAACGTTAGCTCCCCACATCCCCGTAACAGACTAGGACTTGAGAAAGCCTGGTGTAAATGAGGACAGAGAAACTCAGGAGTGGAAACAGGCACAGGAGCCTCAAGTGCAGTCATGGGGCTGACTGTGCACCTGTGGTTTTCTCACAGTGCAGCTCAGACAGCCGTCAGCTCCTCCCAGATGTCTCCTCGGATGCTTCAGAAAATTGGAAGTGGAGGATCATATTGGACACGGGGACACCTTGCTCCTCTAATCAACAGTTTGCTAGAATGCGGCATCCACTCAGAGGTGGTAGCAATGAGTGTACACGGGAGGCACATGTTATAGCACAAAGCAGTCACCTGGTCCACAGGACCCTTTGGCAGGCTGTAGCATCCCAGTTGGATGCAGGTGGTAAGTTTCGAGGCTACACCTACAGCCACAGAAAGAAGTGACATCGTTTCATTTTTCTGTGGGCACCTTTTGCCTGATGATCTCAGCATCCCTGGTCCCCTTTGTGTGCTTGATAAAGAACAGGTCTGTGGCCCGGACAGAAGCCTTTTTCTTAAGCTGCACCATGATCATCAAGACAGCGAGAAGCCTGGGCAGCATCGGCCCAGTGTGAGCACAAGGAGGGGCTTCATTTGCTCTCTGCTCCCTCTGACAGTCTTGTCTGGCATTTTGAATCAGCTGGGGCATTATCTCAACTCAACTGACTGCTGTGTGGAATTCTGACTAAAGAAACATAATCCCATTTCCAGCTCCACCTCCCAGTGTCTCAATAGAGCACACCAAGTTCACCCCCCAAAGGAAAGTGAGGCAAAAGGAGTGGGTTAGAAGGTGATGACACTTCACCCAGAATTCTCTTGAAGGGAAGGAAGCAAGTGATCACACCTCTGTTCTTCTGTCACTAGGATTTGAATGACTCTTCCTGGCTGACCAGTCTAGAAGCTGGAAGAGCCAGGTGGAAGACCCAGAGGGCGGACTCACCCAGTCTGCCAGGCTAGGGTGTGGTGGGGACTGCTTGGGGGGGTGGCTCCAATTTCACTCGACGGCGTTGAGCTTCTCTGGCTTTGAGGTAAGGCAGCTGCAGGTGGGTGTTGGGGAAAGGCAGGGAGAAGAAGGGTCAGACCAGGTGAAGGACCTACACCACCCGGGGCTGAGGGGTCACCACATCCAGTGGTGAGGGCTGGGACCCCATGGCAAGGTCGCAGTAGTCCCAGGCCATAAGCACAGTGGTGAGACAACTCTGTGCCCTTCTCTTCCACATCCCACCCCTTCTGCCCAGCACCATGCACCTGCACTAGGGCTACCCGGGGATCCTGTACGCCCTGCTTTGCTACAGGAAGTGGCCACAGAGATAGTGACTGCTACAAAGACCCTGAAGCCACTACAGGGCCTCAAGGGAGGTAGGGCAAGGCTTGTACAGGGAGGAGCAGCTCAGGGCATTTGCAGGCGGAGATTTTGCTTCTCTTTACGGAAAAGCCTCCGAAAAGGCCTGGAAGCCTGCACTCTGCTATTTCAGGCTTAGCGGCTGCTACTTCTGTACACCTCAAATGGGTAGTAGCACTTCTAGAAGACCATCCATGCCCAACTGCTAGGAATGCACTGGTGCGGGCAACAGAGGAGCCTAGCTGGGAATGCAGCAGGGAGAAAACGCTCCCGTGCTTGGATGCGCCCTCGGCTTTCTTGGTCGTGGGCTCCTTCTCATAACTCACATACAGCTTCTTTTTCAAGCAAACAAACAAAAAAATATTTTCTGGTCCCAGGACAGAACCCAGGGCCTCATACACGCTGCGCAGGTGCTCGACCTGCCGCTGGGCTACATCCTCACGCTGGTGCAGCGTCTTTAAATTATCAAACTATCAGCTTGAAATAGGTTCCAAAAGAGCTGCCTAATCTTTTCAAGTAAAGCCAATCAACTAGATGAATTCTACAATTCGGCTGGACTATAAGGACTTTTATCCCCTGCCATTGATACTTCTGGACTGTTTCAACTAAGAGTGTCAGGGCCAACCTCCTAAGCCCCCACCACCCCGGCAATATTATGGAAACAGGGCTTTGCAGCTGCTAGTTGAGAATGCTACTGCCGAGCTACATCCCAAGCCCTTCTTTATTATTTTATTTTAAGCCAGGGTCTCACTAAATGGCCCAGGATAGACTTGAATTTGTGATCCTCCTGCCTCAGCCTCTGGAGTAGTTCACGTTTGAGATGTGGGCCACTTTTCTTGGCCCATTTTGCCCTTTATATGGTACCCAGAGTGTACCTATTCTCGTATCCTCTTAGGATGTCAGTGGACAACACACTGGGCTAATTTTATAGACAAGGAAGGTACATGAAAAAGGCTACAGGACATTGGTACACTCATGGCTGTTGGTACATGGAAATGTCAGTGCAGGGTGAAGGCAGAAGCCTGGGGCCTGGTGGAGCCGGGTGTCCAGTTCATCCTTCAAGACTGTAAGAACTTCCTTCAGTGCCTGTTACGCTTTGTGTTTAGATGTCCTCCCAAAGCCTCATGCACTTTTAGACGGGTTTTTTCAGAAGCAGCTGAATCTAGAGCATGTGATGGATTCATGATTCAATGCTGGGATTAAGGGTGCTGGGATTTTTAAGGGTGGGTGGTTGCTGATCAGTCCACTGACTGGATTGGCACTGCCCTAATCCCAGCAGCCTGGATACCATATAAGGGACACAAAGAGGCTTGTTGCTCCCCTCTCTCCTTGCTTTTGTGGCCTTCCAATGCCATGAATGGTTGCCCCTCTGCCATGTGCCACTCTGCCTTGCAGCCAGCTGGTTATGGACTGAAACCACTACGAATTTTGAGCTAAATAAGCCTTTCCTCCTGTAGCTTTGGAATTTGGATATTTTGTCTCAGCAGCAAGAGAAAGTAACTAAGACAGTCCCAGAAGACACCCTGAGTCACAGCCTTTCAGTGACTCTTCTTTGCCTGCTCTGTGTTTTTACTTAAGTGACTCAGTTCCTGACTTGGAGTTCCTCTCCTTTCTCCCATTCTATTCTTAAAGTGTTCATCATTTCTACCTCGAAATCTTTCTCACTCTCTCTGCGTACAGGAAACAGGATGCAGAACAACCCTTCATTCCTGTATAAGAGGTGTGAGTGCAAACAATGCAAACAAGTGTATAAACAGCAGCACACACTAACTGTGAAATCAGTGCCGATTACGGTCACTGTTGTTTCACAGAGAAACTGCTGGAACTTCCAAAGGGAAAGAATGGTTTGCTCCATTTTAAAACTTGATTCAGCGATTGGTCAGTACTCTGAGTACAAAGCAATAGGACAGCTGGGCATGGTGGCATACACCTATAATCCCAGCACTTGCGGGAGGCTGAGGCAGGACTGCTGTAAGTTAGAGGCTAGCCTGAACTGCAGAGCGAGACCCTGTCTCATGCATAAGTCAAATTTGGATTATGAAAATTCTCAGCTATAACATCAGGGTATTGAAAACACTGCCTACCCTGTGGCAGTGTCGTAATGTCACCGCCAGCAAAGATCAGTCAAGAGCCACCTCTGCAGGTACCAGCCCACGTGCCCTTCTTTCCTTCCTCAGGTCTGTCCCCACCTGGGGGGCGGGGCTTCAAGACCTAACCTGACCCCCAACCTGGTTTCCTTTCTGAACTATAAAATGGGTGTTGAACCTACTAGAGTTTCTCTTCACCGGCCGAAAGATCCACCGTTGTTTGGATAGAGCACCAGAAACAGTGCTCTTGGGTGTCTGTCCTTACTTGAAGGAGCGGTTTGCATCCCACAAGGGAACAGAGAGTGTTAGCTCCACCCCGGAATGATGGTGCAAGACCAGGGTTAGAATGGGAGGGATACCAATCTTGGGGTCTCCCACATCTGACAGGAAGGTCTCAGGAATCCCTGGCTCCCCTCCCTCCACGCAAGGTCTAAGCACCAGACCCCACTGCAGGAGGAGCAACTGTTTTGGTCTGTGTATCAATTAAAACTGACACGCCTGCTTGACAACAGGCACTCTCTCATGTACCAGCAACATGGATAATTGCTGCCTTTTGCTCCTGAATGGCATAAGCACGCGCGCAGTGTGATGCACTGCAGGCGCTCTGCTCTGCTTGGGGCAGTCATGTGGCAGTCCTCACCCTTGATCGCACCACAGAGTTATAGCTGGGCCTCAAGGTGCAGGGGGACGAGGGAATGCCAGCCTTCCAGGCCGTGCTCCAGAGACCTCCCTCCCAGAGGTGGCGCCCAGGCCACTCTGCTCACCTGACGTGGCCTTGCACATCTGGGGCATCCTGGTGACCCTGCTGTGCGCCACGAAGGTGCTCTGGGAGGAGGTGCTGTGCTGTGAGCCGCTATCCGAGGACGCGGAGCTGGCGTGTGACAGGCGGCTGTGCTCGCGCTGCGATGCGCTGGAGCGCTGGTACCACTGGCGCAGCTCGTCGGACACGGCGGCGCGGCCCCGCTCGTGCGTGCTCTCTCGGCCCAGTGACGGAGTCCGCAGAATCTGGGAGCGCGACGGAGTCAGGCGGCCTGCGTCGGCCTCGTCTGCCGTGCCACGCCAGCTCTCCTTGAACAGACCGCCAGCAGTGTAGGAGTTGGACGTCTTGAACTGAGCCTTGACGCTGTAGTGGCCCTCCTGGTCGCTCTCCAGGCTACGCACCACCACAGGCGTGGCGCCGCCCTCGATGTACAGCGGGTACTCCTTGATGCGGTACTGCGAACTGGGCTGACTCTGGCTGTGCAGGTACACGCCGCCCGTGCCCGCGCCCACACCCGCTCCCGCGCCCACGCCCACGCCCGCGCACCCTTCCCCCAC
>NW_004524717.1:1690865-1703271 GCF_000260255.1 Octodon degus | reverse complement strand
CCGGAGGGCGCCGAGCCCAGTGCGCCCGCCGCCCGCTGCCTCTGCCGCCGCCGCTGCCGCGCCTTGGACGGCGAGTCCTCCGCCAGCGTGGAGTAGTTGGCGTTCATCTGCGCGGGGTAGTAGTGCTCTGAGCTCGAGTGGCTGGTGCACGACGAGCAGTCGTCCATGGGGTCCGAGCCGTTGCTGCTACGAGTCCGCGGGGTGTAGAAGTCCGGGCTCCCGGTGTCGTTCTCTGAGCCCAGAAGCTTGCCCTGGGACTCCAGGCTGGAGCTCCGGTGCCTAAAGTGCAGTGCGAGGCTGTGCAGTCGCGTGGGGCTGATGTCCACTGACCTGCAGGGAAACGCAGCTTAGTGGACGCTCTGGGTAGGAGGTGCTCAGGGGAACAAGGGGTACACAGAACCTCAGGTGCGGTTTCCCTGGGAACCAGATCCGTGCCCTGCCTGGACAGGAGTGGAAGGAAGCTGCTGATTCCAAGAGTCGCCCTGCCCGCCTCCAGGATAAGGCTTCCTCTGAAAAGTGTGGGCTATGGCTCCCTAGCCGCACAACCATGGAAAAAATACATAAATAACAACAACAACAACAACAACAAAGATTCTGTAAAGAACGAGACTTGCTCTTCTGTAGACTTAAGGCCTTTAGTGGTCGTTTTTGTAGGTTAAAATCCGACAAAGGCCTTTTCATATGGCTTAACAAAATATTACCATGAACTTCTCGGGGTGCCCCACTTCCCTGCAGACTAAGGATGTTGGGCTTGGGGCTGGGACCCTTAATGACAAAGGTAGATGGTGCTGGGACTAGGGTACAGCCAGTGGTCTCCTGGGTGGTACAGGAAGAATTGTGGGTCGCTCAGGGTAGAACTGGAAGAAGCCCTACCCAGTGGTCCACTGTTCCTGGCTTCTGGTTCTTTTTAGGGAATGAATGTGTGATTCACTGATGCTATGATTGTTGCTCTTTTCTTTCTCTCTTATAAATTTGCACTTCAATTTAGTTGAGAACAAAAACATGGGCTCCAAGGAATTTGCAAGAGACATGCAAGGCCATCCGGCCAGAGTGAGGCACCCTGACTAGGAGACTCAGTCCAACAACTGACTCACATGCTGGGAACTCTTCCCCATGTTTCTAGGTGTGGAGGGTGGGCTGGAATGGGTCTCCTGCAGAGGAGAGGTTTCAACTCTGCCTCATGGACAGCCAGGTGTTACAGGGCAGCACCCATTCTTTGACTCGTCTGGACCAGGGGTGCCTCTGACACAGGGAGGCAGGGGCCTGCAGGCCAGGCACTCACCTCGTGGAGTGGACATAGTGGGGACTCCGGATGCGCAAGTCTGGCGTGGATGGCATGCTGGACTGCGTGGTCCAGGGTGGCAGGCCACGGATGGGGCTGTTCTGTAGTGAGCCGCTCCCGCCGCCTGCTTCCGCACAGCTTCCCGTGCTGGGGAAGCGCTTGTGGCTGCTGCGGACCAAGGGAACCACATTGGTCACTCCAGACAGCAGCATGGCACCTGCTTTCTTGGGACCCCTCCTGACTCCCACACTCCTGCCCAGCCCAGGTGAGGGGAGGCACAGGCCCTGCTGGCCTTCTCTGGCATGGCAGTGAATGTGTGAAGCCTCCTTCTTACAGATTTTGTTTTCCAAGAGATGTGTGCTCACCTGTTTGAGCACCCCTTGGAGCTCTTAGAGTGCAATTAAGGGAAATGAGAAAAACAGAGAAGAGCCCAGAAAGGCCTTAGCCAAATAGTGAGCCGACAAATGTGTAGCTCAGGTTGCAGCTGCTTGGCTCTGGAGCAGGGTTGGAAGATGTCTTAGAGTTATGAACCACTTTGGGATGTCTAGGAGTGGACTCTCACTTGCCAGTCTGGAATAGTGCTGCCTGCGATTTCCTAATTAATTCCTGTGGAATTTATCAACATTAAAGCCATCTGCCAGCAGGTTGGTGCGAGCCAAAACTTGTTTCTTTGACAAATCTGCACCTCGAGAGAGTGGGCAGCAGAGGGCGCCATAAGCACAGCGCTGGCCAGCGTCACCATCAGCGTGTAGAGCTGGGCTCCTTGGGACTGCAAGGAGTGTCCTCTGGGACAGCTCTTAGGTCCTCTGCAGCCAGCTGGGGCTGGCGCGGAAGCTCTGTAGATGCACTCACCTGGAATGGCCGTGGGAGGTGCGTTTCTTGACCTTCTCATAGGGCTCGTCCAGGGAGGACTCGCTCCACATCTTGGGCTTGATGGGCGACTTGTCATAGTCGCTGCGATGGTAGTGCACCTGCCGCAGGCCCTCCAGGGACTGGGGCGGAGGGGGCCTGTTGTGCGAGGGTGGCCGAGGAGGGAGTCCCTTGTGAGGAGACTGTAAGGGGGATATTGTGCTGGTGACCTGAGAGTCTTCTGCGCAGAGACGGAAAGACAGAGAGGACTGAGCAAGATCATCCTGTCCCAGGCCGAGCCCCGAGCCCAGCGCCACCCTGCAGAGTCCCTCCTGTGCTTCACCTGTGCCACTGAGGGCCCTCGACTCCCCACCCCCAGCTGCCAGACAAGTGAGGTCCAAAAAGCGGTCAGAACTCAACCTCCAGGCAGACTCAAATTCAAGGAGGAGTATTACTCTGTGTGTGTGTGTGTGTGTGTGTGGTGCTGGGGATTGAATCCAGGACCTTCACACTGAGCTATCTCTCCATCTCTATTTACTTATTTATTCATTCGTTTGTTTTAAAATTTGTGGACAGGGTCTTGCTAACTCACTAATTTGCCCAGGCTGGGCTCAAACTTTTGATACTCCTGCCTCAGCCTCCCAGAGTGCTGGGATTATGGGTGTGTACCACTACTTCCAGCTGAGGTATTAGATACCAATGAAGTCTGAATATTAATTATACATCAGTAAACACGTGTTTCATACGAAATAGCAAAATGTAATTATTTACTGCAACTCGGCATTTCCCTTTACGGTCCTGGGGTCAAAGCCAGGGCCTGGTGTGTGCTCAGAACACGCTCTTATTCCTGAGGTCCTCTGCCCACTGGCTTTCAAGAGACCCTGAGCATCTGATTTACTTCAGGACAGAGTGAGCTCCCCGAGGGTTTTGGCTGCTCTGATCACTGCTGCAGTCTCTGGGCCAGACTGAAAGCTGACAGTGTGTGCTCAACAAATGTCAGTTGTAGGAAAAAGAAAGACCAAGTAGAGTTGTTGTGTCAGGTGTGAGTATGTTTTTTGTTTTGTTTTTGGTGGAACCGGGGATTGAACTCAGGCCCTTGCGCTTGCCAGGCAAGTATTTATTCTACTGAGCCATCTCCCCAGCCCTGTGATTATCTGTTGATGGAGCTGGATATCCACTCTACATTTTTTTCTAGAGTACCCATATTTTCTTTTAATCTGTTCTAGTAAATTTTAATTATGGAATGGCCTTCACGTTTTTTGGAAGGAGAAGGGCCAATTTCTCCCCTGCCTTCAGGGAGTAAGTGCTCCATGCTCCGACTCCTGGGTATGCAGGAGGTCATCTGGAGCAGGCCCAGCCAGTTAGTGGAGAAGCACTCTCCAGAAGTGGCCTGAGCAAGTGCAGGAGGAGGAGGAGGCAGGAGGGCGTGCGGCACTGGGAGCGTCCTGATGGGGGTGGGGGGGGGGGAGCAGGGTGGCCGCCCCACTGTGCACTCTGTGACAAGCAACGCCAGAAGGCAAGGCCTGCAATCCCAGCCAGAGGAGGTGGATTTGTCCTTGAGGCACAAGAAAACCTTGTGCCTTGCTCGGCAGGGAGTTCAGGGTGAGGACTGTGCTATCTGAGGACCACTGGTCCGGCAGGTTGGCTGTGGGAAAGGCAGGGAGACCTCAGCAACCTTGGTGGGCTCCTCAGTGTATTTTCAGTGGCTCCTGCACAACATAATCCAGTGTCCACCATGAAGCCGGGACATCTGGTGAACTTGCATTCCTCCTGTGCCCCACAGAAAGGGTCATCACTGTGCTGGCTCAGAATTAACCAATGAGAGCCGGTGAGATAGCTCAGCAGACTAAGCGCCTGCTTAAGCAAGCATGAGGACCTGGTTTCGATCCCCAACACCACATGCTGCACTGGCCCTGCCCCTGGGCACAGTGAGCTGACCCCCGAGACCAGGCATGGTGGTGCGTGCCTATAATCCCAGTGCTGGGGAGGCTGAAAACAGGAGGATCACTATGAGTCCAAGCTGCATAGTGAGACCTTGTACCAAATATTAAAAAAAGAAATTAACCATGATATTATCTGTCACTCTGATGACTCCTCTCTTCCCAGGGAGGCTCACTGGTGGGTCTTGCTCCCTTTCTGGGGGTACCTGGGCACTGAGGCCTCCCCAGGGCTAGGGTCTTTATATTCAGAACAAGCCACCCCAGGCCCTGAGAGCCCATGCTATCCTCTCCATGTAAGGGAGCATACAGTAAAAATACTGCAGTGCGATTTCTAATAACAGGGCCACAACAGCTGGGTAAATAACTCACCAGACTTTCCTTACATGAAAAGCAATCATTATTATTATTTCAATTATCCTTATTACTCTGACTTGGGTAGGCCTTTTATGTTTTCCATCAGAATAGCCACTGATCACTAACACCTGAGGTTTCCCTAAAGGGCAAAAAATTAACTGCCACTTAATGTATTTCCATATAATTAATGGCTCCCAACACGTGGGTTGAGTGAGTGAGCGGCTACAGGAATATTCTCAGTTGTGGTTCTGTGCTGGGATTCTTGCTTCGGTCGGGGATGGTGGTGGCGGCAGTGGTGGGCATGGGCTGGGGGGTTGGCTTTGGTTTTCTTTTTAAGCTGTTTTTTTTTTTTTTTTTTTTTTCCGCAACAGAGGATTGAACTCAGCCCCTCGTGCTTGCCAGGCAAGTACTTATTCTACTGAGCCATCTCCCCAGCCCCTTGGTGTTGGTTTTCTAAGCACTGCCCATGAAAATATTCTGGAAACTGCCAGGTTTAAAGAATTGAACAGCAAACAAGAAGACAGTTTTCAAGGACTGACCCTGTGTCTCCCTGGAGAGCTGACCTTTCATTGTCTCCTCTGTCTAAGAGAGGGACATGGAGTTGGTCTGCTTCTTTCTACTATCTTTAGGTCCCCCATCGATTCCAGTCATTGATTTCTCCCTCTTTCTTCTACAAATTATGAATGCTCACAAGGTAACTATGCAGAGAGCATAGTTTTCTGCTCAGTTGAAAATGTGAGCTTGGCTACTACAGAATGAAGCACCATTGCCTGAATACCACCTTATATCCTACTTCTGGGCCTTGAGAAATCCTGAGCTTCCAATAAGCATGGCTTTGGTACAGAGAACCACCTACTCCCCACCGGTTGGTGACCCCAGAAAAGAGAAGGCTCACAGCCACTCTGGTTGCCACCTCCACCTAGCCCTTTCCTTTACATAAGGTGTCCCCCCAAACTCTGTGTGGACCAACCTCTGCTTAGCCAGTGTGCCCTCTCTTAAAACAGAAAACAGAAAAACCTACCATCTTCGAGAACAAGGGCATCAGAGAGGGAGCTGTCTTCACTGGCAATATTTCCATCTGGAAGCCAAAAAAGCCAAAGTCCCTGAGGTTAGCACATTCCAGAAACAAAGCTCTATCTGTACAGTGTTTGCCACCAGCACAGCCTTCTCTTTCTAATCAGAGAGTGGAGAGCAAGTGCCCACAATCTATATAAAAATGCTGTTGGGCATTTCTTTTGACCACCCCTGTGGTGTGTCGTTAGCTCACCCTCCCCATCTGACACAGCAAAGTGCACACTCATTGTGTGTCTGTGCTTTTATTCATGGGATACTGAAGTACAAAGCAACCGACTAGCTAATGCAAAGGCTGCCGGCCTGGTTAAGCCCCATCATTGTCACAGCAAAAACTCAGGGCATGTGGTGACTGGACCACAGGAAGGCGGCTGCTATTTATTCTGCAAATGTGAAACCAGGGCAGGGAACTTAGCTTTGCTTACCTGGCAATAAATAGCTTCTCAAAAAACTTCAAGTCATTAGTAGAGAAAACAAGTGCACTAAGTACAGACTCTCTGAAGCCCATTGTCATGGGCACCATTCAACTAGCACTGGTCTGGAGGGAGACAGTGGAACAAGGGAACAAGCATCCTTTCACCACAGAGAAACTGAGGCACATGGGGGGTGGGGGGTGTCCGAAGCTGCTCTGCTCTCCAGCAAAGCCAGCAAAGGTCCTAAGGCTTTAGAGTCAAAGTTTAGAGTTTGACTTTTTGAAAGAAAAAGTGATACCAAGGAACTAAGAAGAACTTTTCTCATGCCTAAGTTAAGTGGGCCTTCGTGAGGTAAACCTTACTTCAAGGAAACAGAAAAAAGTGGATTCTTCAGCAGATTAAAAAAAAACAAAAACAAAAACAAAAAATATGGCTGTAGGCATGGAAGGGTTTGGGAGCTGGTACAGATAATGATTTAAAAGTCCATCCTGTCGGCAGACCCAACACAACTGCAGCCTCCCAGGCAGGCCGAAGAGCGGACCCTGCTGTGGCCGTGGGGGCAAGCAGTCACCCCGTACCACTCTCCAGCTGTTGGCTCTGTGGGACGCTGAGGGCCTGGGAAGCCCCAGTGCCTTCCAGGGGACAGAGAGGTCTTGAAAGGGGGAGACAGAAGGGCTGGGGGCCTACAGCCTGCTCGGAAATGGGGCAAACCACGGTGTCTTGCCCAAAGAGGGCCGGACAGGCAGAGAGGGATGGGTTTTCTGATTTCCTTGACAAAAGGATCTTTCTCAAATGGTCAGCTCCTCACTTTCTCAATCGGGAATCACTTCATGCATATGTTTGATAAGGACAACTAGGAGGCAGGGCCTTGACTGTGGCAGCTTGTAACCCTTAGTACTTCATTCATTCCCCCATCTCTCTCTCATAGCATACTATTCGAAGTCTGGCTCGACGGCAGAATTAAGTAATTCACATTGTTGTGTCATCATCCTCACCACCACCCATCTTCTGTCTGGATAACATTTCCATTTTCCAGACTGCCATGCTGGACCCATTAAATAGTGATTTTTTGCACTTCCTAGTTCCTGGAAATCTCTATTTTCTTTTCTCTTTCTTTCTTTCTTTCTTTCTTTCTTTCTTTCTTTCTTTCTTTCTTTCTTTCTTTCTTTTGCGGAACTGGGGCTTGAACTCAGACCCTTGCGCTTGCCAGGGAAACACTTATTCTACTGAGCCATCTCTCCAGCCTCCTACTTTGTTTTTCTACAGCAAAAGTATTTTTAAACACACATATACTGTGCAAGAGTACTTAAAATACATTTTCATGAATTTTCTAATTTAGAAAAAGAAACAATTATCAGGCCAGGGAGATAGCTCAGTAGGATAAGCACATGCCTGGTGAGCACAAGGTCCTGAGTTCAATCCCTGGTACCCCCCCCCAAAGAAAAAAAAAAGAAAGAAAGAAAGAAAGAAAGAGGCAAAGAAAAAAAATTATCAAAATGAGAGGAGACTTGACTGTTGTTGGTAGAATTTTGGGCATGTTCTTCAAATATAATCACCTGAATTCCTAATCTCAGACTATAGCCCAGGGGTAGACCACTGGAAGGGGACAGTCTAGACTTACCAAGCCACGGCTCTTGGGACAGCAGGGCCCTGAAAACATAATCAGTCTAGTGGGGCAGAGAGCTAACAGATGGAGGTGGCCCTGCTGCTGGGTTCTGCCACTGTCCACCTTGCCCTTCAGACTTGGGGAGGGGTGGCCAGGTCCCTGGAAGGGGAGAGCCTAGCTAGCTCTAGGATGGTTGAAGGGGAGGACTGTCAGCCTGGCTCAGCGTGGGGATGGCGGAGAGGCGTGACTCATGGCTGTAGGCTGATGCCCAGCAAGCTATCTGCAGCGAGACTCGTACAGTCTGAGGGCACAGATTCCAGCGGCATGATTTAGCGTCAGCCTCACTCGCTTCACTTAATCTCAGAACTGGATGGCAAGGCACAGGATTGGCAGAGGCTACTTAGGCTGTGCAGGAGCTGGGCCTAGGATGATGGGCTGGATCAGCGTGTGGCCTGCTGAGGCCCTACCTGGCAGGGGACAAGGCAGAGGGATGGCACTGACCGTCTATGACCAGTGAGGCCCTCTGGGTGGGCTTCTTCCCGGACTTGATGCGGTTCTCGTTGATTGCATTTTCAATCTCCTGCAGCTTTTTCAGTGCATTCAGATAGGAGGTTTTCCTTTGCTTCTTCAGTTTTTTGCTAACATTGGGGTCACTGGCCAGGCGGCGGGCGGCCTCGGTGATCTGGGACTGGATGGCAAACTCTCGCTCCAGGCGTTCCAGCTCGGCTTCCTGGGACAGAGGAACACTGGGGCTCTTGCATGGGGGAGACGCAGAGCTGGGTGACAGCCAGCTGCCCTTCCTCTGGCCCAGAGCCCTGCTTCAGCCAGAGGCATGAAGACCAAGCCTTCCTGCAAATTCAGAGTCTCCTTTCCACCTGGGGCCCAGGTCCTTGAGTGATGTGATACTCTTCCCATGTCTGCTCACAGGCATGCGCATGCATCTCCTGCATTCTCCCACATGCCCTCCTCTCACATATTCTGTTCCCTGGGTTGGGATGCACCCCCTCCCCCAGCATCTTCTGGAAGCTATCTGCAAGGTCCAGCTGTGCTCACACCTGCTGTTTAAAGAAACCCTGTTCCAGCTGTGAGCGGCCTCTGGCCTCTGGAAGGCAGTGGTGGAGCCAATTTCTCCCTTAGCTCCTTGCTTGGGATCAGTGTCCCCTCCCTCCCTCCCTCCCTCCCTCCTACTCTCCCTCTCTCCTCTCTCCTCCCTGAGTAGCTCACTCCCACCTCTGCCCCTTCCTGGGGCTGGGAAGTTTCCCTTCACGCTCTGGGACACAGCACGTCAGGCATGTCCAGAGGACCCAGGACGGCACACTGGCCAGTGTGTGTGCTGCTCACCTCAGCTGAACAGCTGTGTCCAGTACAGATGTGGGCACATGAGCTGCTGAGTGGCAGGAGGAGGCAGCTTGTGTCCTCATGTGTGAGGATTTGGGGCTGATGCAGAATTCCCCAAAGTCTCACACTGTCCATTTTCTGATCTCTTCCCCAGTGGAGCCCCTCAAATCAAAGCTGGCTATAAGTAGTGCCTGTTGAGTTCGGATTTCAAAACCAGGCTGCTCACCCTCTCCCTAAAGCAGGGGAACTTTTAGGGGATGGGGACTTGCTGCCAAAGCCTAAGCTTCATAAACCCATGACAAACACATTGCTGGCTTGGTTTCTTCCAGTAGCGACAGTAGCCAGAGACAGGGAACCAAGCCTCCTGCTCTCACAGTGACCCTGAAGTTGGCCAGGAATTGATGTAACCAGAGGGACATCACCACATTTGGTGGCATCAATGCTTTTCCAACATGGAAGCCCAGTGAAATAGTCCTGCCCCTGTGCATACCATGCCAGGCGATGCTTCTGCCAGGGACGGCTTTCCCTGCCAGATTTCATTTACTTTTGAGCACTTTAAGCCAGAAGGGGATGGGACCCAGGAGGGAGAGGAGAGGTGAAGGCTAAGCGGAAATATTTAGGAGATAATAAAAGCCCTTCCCATCCTTCAAACGCTGTCCACATATGTCCTGCCAGAGGGAGGAGGATGTGGAACTGGACTCCCGCCCGGAGCTTCGAGGGACAAAGGCCTTCTGTGACTTGGGCTTCGCCAAGCAGCTGTTCCCGGGCAGTTATGATGGCCTCGGCCCAAGGAGGCCCTGAGTTTTGCAGGAGCTCAGAACAACCTTGACACTTCAATTTGCCAAAGGCCCTGTGACCAGGAAGGGAGGTCACATTTCCAGGGACTCTGGAGTGATGCCACACCCAAGGGGGTCTCCTGTTGCACACAGAGACTCTGGAGTGGAGCAAGGAGGACCCTCGTGGAGCAGGGGCACTGACTAAAAGTTGGGGTGCTTTCTAAGTCTAAATTCCAGGCATTTTCCCAATGAGAAGGGGAGCTGGAGTCCTCCAGGAGTTCCAGTGACTGCCGGGGCTGGGAAAGGACTGGACTACTGGTCTCCTAAATGACTCCCCTCCTGGACTCTTCCTCTCTTCTTAGAGCAACTAATGTTTACTGAGCCTCAAGTGGGAGGTACATATGGGGCTAAGTGTGTTTCATTCACTAGATCATCAATTCCTGGGGTAACCCAGACAGTCAGCATTTGGAGCTCCACAGAGAAAAGCAGCTGGGAGAGCTTGCCTTGGGGTGCAGTGCTTGGGTCTGTAATTGCGGCTCTCAGGAGGTTCCCCAGTGCTTATGTGGGCCCAAGATATGTGGCTCCCTGTCTATCTTTGCTCTCATAGTCACTGTGTGTTATGTTACATGAAAATGTGTTTCTCCCAACCACTTTCTGAAGAGACTAAATATCTGGCAGCCCCTTTCCTACTGCCTCTGAGTCCTGACCTCTTAGTCTGTTACCCTGGTCATGAGTATCACTATTCACAATAGACTGGGGGTGAGCTAAAGTCGCCAAAGGCGACTCAGCGGGTACAGTTGCCCTTCAATTCTCTTGGGCTGAGCCAGAGGTACAATGGTTTGTTTCCTCCCCAAATCTGAACTCTCTAGCCCCATCCCCCACCAGTGTTCCATTCAAAGAGGATAAAAAAAGTGAACCATAGCTCTATCAAACATAGACAGGTGAGGTCAAGACAGAGCCATCCCATGTTGTCGTGCAGTTTTAGCAGCCCAGTGTTTAAGGTCACAGCGGGCAGCAGCGATCTCTCCCCAGTCAGCAAACCCCTTCTACCCAAGGACACATCTTCCCTTTGGTGTTTTCTTCAATGGATCAGACATCAAGCACAGCTCTGAGTAACAAAGGGCTAGGAGACTATTTAGAAGACAGAGGCACATGACTACCGCCAGAACGTTCTCTCCGGACTTGACTTAGCCACTTGCAGAAGCCTGTAGTGCTAGGCAAGCAGCTGCAACAGCACTGCCAGTGCTAACTAGGACCAGAGAGCTCCTCCGACCACAGAGGCCACACAGTCATCAAGCAGCTCATTCAAGAGGAGGCGGAAAGAAAGGCATGGGGACTGAGTAGCTGGGAGCCCTAACTCCCGGGAGAGCAAGGGTGGCAGAGGGTCTGACACGGGAGGAAGAACGCACCTCTCCTTTGGGCAGGATCTTCTGCTCATCCAGCTTGAAGGCTGTACCTATTCTTCTCCGCACAACGGGTGGCTCCTCCCCTGGGTCCAGAGGGTATTCCACAGGGAGTTTGCCAGTGAGCTCCTGAAATGAAGGAAGCACATGTGCAGTGATTATAAAACAAAGCAGAGCATATGCTGGTTATCTTTCTAGGACAGACAGACAGACAGACAGACAGACAGACAGACAGACAGACAGACACACACACACACACACACACACACACACACACTTCATTGCCTACATCAAATAGACAAGAAGCATCAGCATGAAGCTACACCCAGTAAGATCTCACAAAATGAATTATCTCTCTCAAGAACGTGTACGAGTGCCTCCTTTCTCTACAGGCCAGAGGCATGCTGGAGTTTTTCCAAAATTGATTTCTGTCAGGTAAATAAAAGTCTGCTGCACTTCATAACGTTCCACCCTCATTCCTACACAAACCTAACGAGTGTCCCATGTGTCTGCTGTACATCAAGCAAGCCACGCAGCAGGAAACAGCAATGCCTGCCATCGAAATTCAAGATTTCTAGGGCCGGCCAGATAGTTCAGCGGACTAAAGTGCCTGCTTCCTCAGAATGCAATGGCCAGGGTTCCATCCCTTGGCATGCCGTGCTGGTCCCACCCCAGGGGTGTGCTGAGATGGCGATGGAGACTGGGCGTGGTGGCGTGAGCCTGTAATCCCAGCACTTGGGAGGCTAAAAACAGGAGAATCACTATGAGTTCGATCTACGTAGTGAGACCCTGCACACCCTGTCCTAAATTCATATTTTTTTTAAATTAAAAGAAAGATTTCTTTCAAATGAGTTTTCTTAGGAAAAGAGGTATTTATATAGCCACTCCCAGAAAAGTACATTGTTACACAGACTGAAGATGGAATACAGATAGTAATTATTCCCTCAGCCAGGACTGACTGGGCAGGCTGAATTCAGAAGACACTCAGCTATACATAATGCAGAAGTTTTGGGCAGGGGACATAGCTCAGTGGCACAGCACCTGCCTGGGAAAGGTGAGGTCGTCAGCTGTATTCCAATACCAAAAAAGAGTTTTAAGAAACTGAAAATGTAATCTATTAGATTAACAAGGCTTCTAAAAAAATCTGTTGTGTGTATTTTGGGCTCTAGAAACCGACCTGTTTGTGTACAATGATAGTGAGCTTAGGTGACAGACTCCAAGAGGACCATGGCTCTGAGTCCAGCCAGAGAATCTAGGCAGTGACCCAGGATTGAGCTCTGCATTTGGGGTCACTGCTGAGCTCTGTCCAGATCAGGGTGAGAAGTGCTGACTCCACTGTGGAGCCAGGCATCAAGTGCAGGAAGCCACTCTGGG